>NW_027102885.1:0-27441 GCF_036373705.1 Amia ocellicauda
AACAACTGAACTTATATTCAAGGTTTGTTTCTCTTCATATGTTTTACTGGTTTACATTTGTCTCAGCAACCTGTTGAATGATTCTTCTGCTTTCAAAACAAAATGACAACAGGATGAATGCACACACTTGAAAATACAATACATGCAATGTTATGCATCATAGTGATGCAACCTCCTTTCAGTTTCATACTGCATGTCAATTGAAATCCTTACTGAAATGCACACCTTCTCAAGATTGCGCTTGACTGGCGTGTCAGGCACTCAATTACAGCTGTATTATCAAGACAATGTGTTCGTTTTGTAAAATATAGTTCCGGTCTGGTGTGGCACCCCAGCTAACGCACAACGTTGCCACAACGTGGCGTGTTAGCAGGGACTATCTGCGGCGCGCTGGTGTGTCCCGGACTTTAGAATAGAGAGACAGTTCAACTGCAAGTATGAGCGGCAGAAACGGATATTGCCTTCCCTTTAAGTAGAGCGTCAGGGACAACCTCCCTGGCTTACGGCCATACTAGCCTGAATACGCCCGATCTTGTCCGATCTCGGAAGCTAAGCAGGCTCGGGCCTGGTCAGTACTTGGATGGGAGACCGTCTGGGAATACCAGGTGCTGTAAGCTTTTGCATCTTTTACACACCAGAGGGCGACAAATCACGAGTTTTAACTTTGGATACACGCAATTTCATCATTATTTCAGATTTGACTTCCCCAAATACACAGGCATACAATAGATCTTGTTCTCCAACGTAAACGGTCCCTAGTAACTAGGGTACATTCGTAAATAAATTGAGCATCATGGCTAGAAGTGACTAAATGTTGCCTAATCTTTCTCATCGAGAAATGACACATTTACAGCAACACAAAAAGGAACTCCACCGGACAAAGTTCAGTGCTCACAAGGAGCCTCATTCAACACACACGGTTCCATTCCCATTCATGCAAAGCACGAAAGTGTAAAACTTGGGAACATACTTGAGAGCAAAGATCACATTCAATCTCATTCAAGGCACGGATGTGAATGCAACGGGATGAAATTACTGAAATGATGCCTGCCCTCGAACTGTGATGATGGACTACCCGACTCGCCAATAATATTGGGTTCTGGTGTATTGAAATACAGGAGCTGCTGGATTTGTGTGTTTTCTTACCCCCTCACCATAGTTTGTCAAATGTTTAAACAACTGAACTTATATTCAAGGTTTGTTTCTCTTCATATGTTTTACTGGTTTACATTTGTCTCAGCAACCTGTTGAATGATTCTTCTGCTTTCAAAACAAAATGACAACAGGATGAATGCACACACTTGAAAATACAATACATGCAATGTTATGCATCATAGTGATGCAACCTCCTTTCAGTTTCATACTGCATGTCAATTGAAATCCTTACTGAAATGCACACCTTCTCAAGATTGCGCTTGACTGGCGTGTCAGGCACTCAATTACAGCTGTTTTATCAAGACAATGTGTTCGTTTTGTAATATATAGTTCCGGTCTGGTGTGGCACCCCAGCTAACGCACAACGTTGCCACAATGTTGCCACAATGTTGCCACAACGTGGCGTGTTAGCAGGGACTGGCTGCGGCGCGCTGGTGTGTCCCGGGCTTTAGAGTAGAGAGACAGTTCAACTGTAAGTATGAACGGCAGAAACGGATATTGCCTTCCCTTTAAGTAGAGCGTCAGGGACAGCCTCCCTGGCTTACGGCCATACTAGCCTGAATACGCCCGATCTCGTCCGATCTCGGAAGCCAAGCAGGCTCGGGCCTGGTCAGTACTTGGATGGGAGACCGCCTGGGAATACCAGGTGCTGTAAGCTTTTGCATCTTTTACACACCAGAGGGCGACAAATCACGAGTTTTAACTTTGGATACACGCAATTTCATAATTATTTCAGATTTGACTTCCCCAAATACACAGGCATACAATAGATCTTGTTCTCCAACGTAAACGGTCCCTAGTAACTAGGGTACATTCGTACATAAATTGAGCATCATGGCTAGAAGTGACTAAATGTTGCCTAATCTTTCTCATCGAGAAATGACACAATTACAGCAACACAAAAAGGAACTCCACCGGACAAAGTTCAGTGCTCACAAGGAGCCTCATTCAACACACACGGTTCCATTCCCATTCATGCAAAGCACGAAAGTGTAAAACTTGGGAACATACTTGAGAGCAAAGATAACATTCAATCTCATTCAAGGCACGGATGTGAATGCAACGGGATGAAATTACTGAAATGATGCCTGCCCTCGAACTGTGATGATGGACTACCCGACTCGCCAATAATATTGGGTTCTGGTGTATTGAAATACAGGAGCTGCTGGATTTGTGTGTTTTCTTACCCCCTCACCATAGTTTGTCAAATGTTTAAACAACTGAACTTATATTCAAGGTTTGTTTCTCTTCATATGTTTTACTGGTTTACATTTGTCTCAGCAACCTGTTGAATGATTCTTCTGCTTTCAAAGCAAAATGACAACAGGATGAATGCACACACTTGAAAATACAATACATGCAATGTTATGCATCATAGTGATGCAACCTCCATTCAGTTTCATACTGCATGTCATTTGAAATCCTTACTGAAATGCACACCTTCTCAAGATTGCGCTTGACTGGCGTGTCAGGCACTCAATTACTGCTGTTTTATCAAGAGAATGTGTTCGTTTTGTAATATATAGTTCCGGTCTGGTGTGGCACCCCAGCTAACGCACAACGTTGCCACAATGTTGCCACAACGTGGCGTGTTAGCAGGGACTGTCTGCGGCGCGCTGGTGTGTCCCGGGCTTTAGAGTAGAGAGACAGTTCAACTGTAAGTATGAACGGCAGAAACGGATATTGCCTTCCCTTTAAGTAGAGCGTCAGGGACAGCCTTCCTGGCTTACGGCAATACTAGCCTGAATACGCCCGATCTCGTCCGATCTTGGAAGCTAAGCAGGCTCGTTCCTGGTCAGTACTTGGATGGGAGACCGCCTGGGAATACCAGGTGCTGTAATCTTTTGCATCTTTTACACACCAGAGGGCGACAAATCACGAGTTTTAACTTTGGATACACGCAATTTCATCATTATTTCAGATTTGACTTCCCCAAATACACAGTCATACAATAGATCTTGTTCTCCAACGTAAACGGTCCCTAGTAACTAGGGTACATTCGTAAATAAATTGAGCATCATGGCTAGAAGTGACTAAATGTTGCCTAATCTTTCTCATCGAGAAATGACACAATTACAGCAACACAAAAAGGAACTCCACTGGACAATGTTCAGTGCTCACAAGGAGCCTCATTCAACACACACGGTTCCATTCCCATTCATGCAAAGCACGAAAGTGTAAAACTTGGGAACATACTTGAGAGCAAAGATCACATTCAATCTCATTCAAGGCACGGATGTGAATGCAACGGGATGAAATTACTGAAATGATGCCTGCCCTCGAACTGTGATGATGGACTACCCGACTCGCCAATAATATTGGGTTCTGGTGTATTGAAATACAGGAGCTGCTGGATTTGTGTGTTTTCTTACCCCCTCACCATAGTTTGTCAAATGTTTAAACAACTGAACTTATATTCAAGGTTTGTTTCTCTTCATATGTTTTACTGGTTTACATTTGTCTCAGCAACCTGTTGAATGATTCTTCTGCTTTCAAAACAAAATGACAACAGGATGAATGCACACACTTGAAAATACAATACATGCAATGTTATGCATCATAGTGATGCAACCTCCTTTCAGTTTCATACTGCATGTCAATTGAAATCCTTACTGAAATGCACACCTTCTCAAAATTGCGCTTGACTGGCGTGTCAGGCACTCAATTACAGCTGTTTTATCAAGACAATGTGTTCGTTTTGTAATACATAGTTCCGGTCTGGTGTGGCACCCCAGCTAACGCACAACGTTGCCACAATGTTGCCACAACGTGACGTGTTAGCAGGGACTGTCTGCGGCGCGCTGGTGTGTCCCGGGCTTTAGAGTAGAGAGACAGTTCAACTGTAAGTATGAACGGCAGAAACGGATATTGCCTTCCCTTTAAGTAGAGCGTCAGGGACAGCCTCCCTGGCTTACGGCCATACTAGCCTGAATACGCCCGATCTCGTCCGATCTCGGAAGCCAAGCAGGCTCGGGCCTGGTCAGTACTTGGATGGGAGACCGCCTGGGAATACCAGGTGCTGTAAGCTTTTGCATCTTTTACACACCAGAGGGCGACAAATCACGAGTTTTAACTTTGGATACACGCAATTTCATCATTATTTCAGATTTGACTTCCCCAAATACACAGGCATACAATAGATCTTGTTCTCCAACGTAAACGGTCCCTAGTAACTAGGGTACATTCGTAAATAAATTGAGCATCATGGCTAGAAGTGACTAAATGTTGCCTAATCTTTCTCATCGAGAAATGACACAATTACAGCAACACAAAAAGGAACTCCACCGGACAAAGTTCAGTGCTCACAAGGAGCCTCATTCAACACACACGGTTCCATTCCCATTCATGCAAAGCACGAAAGTGTAAAACTTGGGAACATACTTGAGAGCAAAGATCACATTCAATCTCATTCAAGGCACGGATGTGAATGCAACGGGATGAAATTACTGAAATGATGCCTGCCCTCGAACTGTGATGATGGACTACCCGACTCGCCAATAATATTGGGTTCTGGTGTATTGAAATACAGGAGCTGCTGAATTTGTGTGTTTTCTTACCCCCTCACCATAGTTTGTCAAATGTTTAAACAACTGAACTTATATTCAAGGTTTGTTTCTCTTCATATGTTTTACTGGTTTACATTTGTCTCAGCAACCTGTTGAATGATTCTTCTGCTTTCAAAACAAAATGACAACAGGATGAATGCACACACTTGAAAATACAATACATGCAATGTTATGCATCATAGTGATGCAACCTCCTTTCAGTTTCATACTGCATGTCAATTGAAATCCTTTCTGAAATGCACACCTTCTCAAGATTGCGCTTGACTGGCGTGTCAGGCACTCAATTACAGCTGTTTTATCAAGACAATGTGTTCGTTTTGTAAAATATAGTTCCGGTCTGGTGTGGCACCCCAGCTAACGCACAACGTTGCCACAACGTTGCCACAACGTGGCGTGTTAGCAGGGACTGTCTGCGGCGCGCTGGTGTGTCCCGGGCTTTAGAGTAGAGAGACAGTTCAACTGTAAGTATGAACGGCAGAAACGGATATTGCCTTCCCTTTAAGTAGAGCGTCAGGGACAGCCTCCCTGGCTTACGGCCATACTAGCCTGAATACGCCCGATCTCGACCGATCTCGGAAGCCAGGCAGGCTCGGGCCTGGTCAGTACTTGGATGGGAGACCACCTGGGAATACCAGGTGCTTTAAGCTTTTGCACCTTTTACACACCAGAGGGCGACAAATCACGAGTCTTAACTTTGGATACACACAATTTCATCATTATTTCAGATTTTACTTCCCCAAATACACAGGCATACAATAGATCTTGTTCTCCAACGTAAACGGTCCCTAGTAACTAGGGTACATTCGTAAATTAATTGAGCATCATGGCTAGAAGTGACTCAATGTTGCCTAATCTTTCTCATCAAGAAATGACACAATTACAGCAACACAAAAAGGAACTCCACCGCACAAAGTTCAGTGCTCACAAGGAGACTCATTCAACACACACGGTTCCATTCCCATTCATGCAAAGCACGAAAGTGTAAAACTTGGGAACATACTTGAGAGCAAAGATCACATTCAATCTCATTCAAGGCACGGATGTGAATGCAACGGGATGAAATTACTGAAATGATGCCTGCCCTCGAACTGTGATGATGGACTACCCGACTCGCCAATAATATTGGGTTCTGGTGTATTGAAATACAGGAGCTGCTGGATTTGTGTGTTTTCTTACTCCCTCACCATAGTTTGTCAAATGTTTAAACAACTGAACTTATATTCAAGGTTTGTTTCTCTTCATATATTTTACTGGTTTACATTTGTCTCAGCAACCTGTTGAATGATTCTTCTGCTTTCAAAACAAAATGACAACAGGATGAATGCACACACTTGAAAATACAATACATGCAATGTTATGCATCATAGTGATGCAACCTCCTTTCAGTTTCATACTGCATGTCAATTGAAATCCTTACTGAAATGCACACCTTCTCAAGATTGCGCTTGACTGGCGTGTCAGGCACTCAATTACAGCTGTTTTATCAAGACAATGTGTTCGTTTTGTAAAATATAGTTCCGGTCTGCAGTGGCACCCCAGCTAACGCACAACGTTGCCACAACGTGGCGTGTTGGCAGGGACTGTCTGCGGCGCGCTGGTGTGGCCCGGGCTTTAGAGTAGAGAGACAGTTCAACTGTAAGTATGAACGGCAGAAACGGATATTGCCTTCCCTTTAAGTAGAGCGTCAGGGACAGCCTCCCTGGCTTACGGCCATACTAGCCTGAATACGCCCGATCTCGTCCGATCTTGGAAGCCAAGCAGGCTCAGGCCTGGTCGGTACTTGGATGGTTGACCGCCTGAGAATACCAGGTGCTGTAAGCTTTTGCACCTTTTACACACCAGAGGGCGACAAATCACGAGTTTTAACTTTGGATACACGCAATTTCATCATTATTTCAGATTTTACTTCCCCAAATACACAGGCATACAATAGATCTTCTTCTCCAACGTAAACGGTCCCTAGTAACTAGGGTACATTCGTCAATAAATTGAGCATCATGGCTAGAAGTGACTAAATGTTGCCTAATCTTTCTCATCAAGAAATGACACAATTACAGCAACACAAAAAGGAACTCCACCGGACAAAGTTCAGTGCTCACAAGGAGCATCATTCAACACACACGGTTCCATTCCCATTCATGCAAAGCACGAAAGTGTAAAACTTGGGAACATACTTGAGAGCAAAGATCACATTCAATCTCATTCAAGGCACGGATGTGAATGCAACGGGATGAAATTACTGAAATGATGCCTGCCCTCGAACTGTGATGATGGACTACCCGACTTGCCAATAATATTGGGTTCTGGTGTATTGAAATACAGGAGCTGCTGGATTTGTGTGTTTTCTTACCCCCTCACCATAGTTTGTCAAATGTTTAAACAACTGAACTTATATTCAAGGTTTGTTTCTCTTCATATGTTTTACTGGTTTACATTTGTCTCAGCAACCTGTTGAATGATTCTTCTGCTTTCAAAACAAAATGACAACAGGATGAATGCACACACTTGAAAATACAATACATGCAATGTTATGCATCATAGTGATGCAACCTCCCTTCAGTTTCATACTGCATGTCAATTGAAATCCTTACTGAAATGCACACCTTCTCAAGATTGCGCTTGACTGGCGTGTCAGGCACTCAATTACAGCTGTTTTATCAAGACAATGTGTTCGTTTTGTAAAATATAGTTCCGGTCTGGTGTGGCACCCCAGCTAACGCACAACGTTGCCACAACGTGGCGTGTTAGCAGGGACTGTCTGCGGCGCGCTGGTGTGTCCTGGGCTTTAGAGTAGAGAGACAGTTCAACTGTAAGTATGAACGGCAGAAACGGATATTGCCTTCCCTTTAAGTAGAGCGTCGTGGACAGCCTACCTGGCTTACGGCCATACTAGCCTGAATACGCCCGATCTCGTCCGATCTCGGAAGCCAAGCAGGCTCGGGCCTGGTCAGTACTTGGATGGGAGACCGCCTGGGAATACCAGGTGCTGTAAGCTTTTGCACCTTTTACACACCAGAGGGCGACAAATCACGAGTTTTAACTTTGGATACACACAATTTCATCGTTATTTCAGATTTTACTTCCCCAAATACACAGGCATACAATAGATCTTGTTCTCCAACGTAAACGGTCCCTAGTAACTAGGGTACATTCGTAACTAAATTGAGCATCATGGCTAGAAGTGACTAAATGTTGCCTAATCTTTCTCATCAAGAAATGACACAATTACAGCAACACAAAAAGGAACTCCACCGGACAAAGTTCAGTGCTCACAAGGAGCCTCATTCAACACACACGGTTCCATTCCCATTCATGCAAAGCACGAAAGTGTAAAACTTGGGAACATACTTGAGAGCAAAGATCACATTCAATCTCATTCAAGGCACGGATGTGAATGCAACGGGATGAAATTACTGAAATGATGCCTGCCCTCGAACTGTGATGATGGACTACCCGACTCGCCAATAATATTGGCTTCTGGTGTATTGAAATACAGGAGCTGCTGGATTTGTGTCATTTCTTACCCCCTCACCATAGTTTGTCAAATGTTTAAACAACTGAACTTATATTCAAGGTTTGTTTCTCTTCATATGTTTTACTGGTTTACATTTGTCTCAGCAACCTGTTGAATGATTCTTCTGCTTTCAAAACAAAATGACAACAGGATGAATGCACACACTTGAAAATACAATACATGCAATGTTATGCATCATAGTGATGCAACCTCCTTTCATTTTCATACTGCATGTCAATTGAAATCCTTACTGAAATGCACACCTTCTCAAGATTGCGCTTGACTGGCGTGTCAGGCACTCAATTACAGCTGTTTTATCAAGACAATGTGTTTTTTTTTGTAAAATATAGTTCCGGTCTGGTGTGGCACCCCAGCTAACGCACAACGTTGCCACAACGTGGCGTGTTAGCAGGGACTGTCTGCGGCGCGCTGGTGTGTCCCCGGCATGAGTGTAGAGAGACAGTTCAACTGTAAGTATGAGCGGCAGAAACGGATATTGCCTTCCCTTTAAGTAGAGCGTCAGGGACAGCCTCCCTGGCTTACTGCCATACTAGCCTGAATACGCCCGATCTCGTCCGATCTCGGAAGCTAAGCAGGCTCGGGCCTGGTCAGTACTTGGATGGGAGACCGCCTGGGAATACCAGGTGCTGTAAGCTTTTGCATCTTTTACACACCAGAGGGCGACAAATCACGAGTTTTAACTTTGGATACACGCAATTTCATCATTATTTCAGATTTGACTTCCCCAAATACACAGGCATACAATAGATCTTGTTCTCCAACGTAAACGGTCCCTAGTAACTAGGGTACATTCGTAAATAAATTGAGCATCATGGCTAGAAGTGACTAAATGTTGCCTAATCTTTCTCATCGAGAAATGACACAATTACAGCAACACAAAAAGGAACTCCACCGGACAAAGTTCAGTGCTCACAAGGAGCCTCATTCAAAACACACGGTTCCATTCCCATTCATGCAAAGCACGAAAGTGTAAAACTTGGGAACATACTTGAGAGCAAAGATCACATTCAATCTCATTCAAGGCACGGATGTGAATGCAACGGGATGAAATTACTGAAATGATGCCTGCCCTCGAACTGTGATGATGGACTACCCGACTCGCCAATAATATTGGGTTCTGGTGTATTGAAATACAGGAGCTGCTGGATTTGTGTGTTTTCTTACCCCCTCACCATAGTTTGTCAAATGTTTAAACAACTGAACTTATATTCAAGGTTTGTTTCTCTTCATATGTTTTACTGGTTTACATTTGTCTCAGCAACCTGTTGAATGATTCTTCTGCTTTCAAAACAAAATGACAACAGGATGAATGCACACACTTGAAAATACAATACATGCAATGTTATGCATCATAGTGATGCAACCTCCTTTCAGTTTCATACTGCATGTCAATTGAAATCCTTACTGAAATGCACACCTTCTCAAGATTGCGCTTGACTGGCGTGTCAGGCACTCAATTACAGCTGTTTTATCAAGACAATGTGTTCGTTTTGTAATATATAGTTCCGGTCTGGTGTGGCACCCCAGCTAACGCACAACGTTGCCACAACGCTGCCACAACGTGGCGTGTTAGCAGGGACTGTCTGCGGCGCGCTGGTGTGTCCAGGGCTTTAGAGTAGAGAGACAGTTCAACTGTAAGTATGAACGGCAGAAACGGATATTGCCTTCCCTTTAAGTAGAGCGTCAGGGACAGTCTCCCTGGCTTACGGCCATACTAGCCTGAATACGCCCGATCTCGTCTGATCTCGGAAGCTAAGCAGGCTCGGGCCTGGTCAGTACTTGGATGGGAGACCGCCTGGGAATACCAGGTGCTGTAAGCTTTTGCATCTTTTACACACCAGAGGGCGACAAATCACGAGTTTTAACTTTGGATACACGCAATTTCATCATTATTTCAGATTTGACTTCCCCAAATACTCAGGCATACAATAGATCTTGTTCTCCAATGTAAACGGTCCCTAGTAACTAGGGTACATTCGTAAATAAATTGAGCATCATGGCTAGAAGTGACTAAATGTTGCCTAATCTTTCTCATCGAGAAATGACACAATTACAGCAACACAAAAAGGAACTCCACCGGACAAAATTCAGTGCTCACAAGGAGCCTCATTCAACACACACGGTTCCATTCCCATTCATGCAAAGCACGAAAGTGTAAAACTTGGGAACATACTTGAGAGCAAAGATCACATTCAATCTCATTCAAGGCACGGATGTGAATGCAACGGGATGAAATTACTGAAATGATGCCTGCCCTCGAACTGTGATGATGGACTACCCGACTCGCCAATAATATTGGGTTCTGGTGTATTGAAATACAGGAGCTGCTGGATTTGTGTGTTTTCTTACCCCCTCACCATAGTTTGTCAAATGTTTAAACAACTGAACTTATATTCGAGGTTTGTTTCTCTTCATATGTTTTACTGGTTTACATTTGTCTCAGCAACCTGTTGAATGATTCTTCTGCTTTCAAAACAAAATGACAACAGGATGAATGCACACACTTGTAAATACAATACATGCAATGTTATGCATCATAGTGATGCAACCTCCTTTCAGTTTCATACTGCATGTCAATTGAAATCCTTACTGAAATGCACACCTTCTCAAGATTGCGCTTGACTGGCGTGTCAGGCACTCAATTACAGCTGTTTTATCAAGACAATGTGTTCGTTTTGTAATATATAGTTCCGGTCTGGTGTGGCACCCCAGCTAACGCACAACGTTGCCACAATGTTGCCACAACGTGGCGTGTTAGCAGGGACTGTCTGCGGCGCGCTGGTGTGTCCCGGGCTTTAGAGTAGAGAGACAGTTCAACTGTAAGTATGAACGGCAGAAACGGATATTGCCTTCCCTTTAAGTAGAGCGTCAGGGACAGCATTCCTGGCTTACGGCCATACTAGCCTGAATACGCCCGATCTCGGAAGCTAAGCAGGCTCGGGCCTGGTCAGTACTTGGATGGGAGACCGCCTGGGAATACCAGGTGCTGTAAGCTTTTGCATCTTTTACACACCAGAGGGCGACAAATCACGAGTTTTAACTTTGGATACACGCAATTTCATCATTATTTCAGATTTGACTTCCCCAAATACACAGGCATACAATAGATCTTGTTCTCCAACGTAAACGGTCCCTAGTAACTAGGGTACATTCGTAAATAAATTGAGCATCATGGCTAGAAGTGACTAAATGTTGCCTAATCTTTCTCATCGAGAAATGACACAATTACAGCAACACAAAAAGGAACTCCACCGGACAAAGTTCAGTGCTCACAAGGAGCCTCATTCAACACACACGGTTCCATTCCCATTCATGCAAAGCACGAAAGTGTAAAACTTGGGAACATACTTGAGAGCAAAGATCACATTCAATCTCATTCAAGGCACGGATGTGAATGCAACGGGATGAAATTACTGAAATGATGCCTGCCCTCGAACTGTGATGTTGGACTACCCGACTCGCCAATAATATTGGGTTCTGGTGTATTGAAATACAGGAGCTGCTGGATTTGTGTGTTTTCTTACCCCCTCACCATAGTTTGTCAAATGTTTAAACAACTGAACTTATATTCAAGGTTTGTTTCTCTTCATATGTTTTACTGGTTTACATTTGTCTCAGCAACCTGTTGAATGATTCTTCTGCTTTCAAAACAAAATGACAACAGGATGAATGCACACACTTGAAAATACAATACATGCAATGTTATGCATCATAGTGATGCAACCTCCTTTCAGTTTCATACTGCATGTCAATTGAAATCCTTACTGAAATGCACACCTTCTCAAGATTGCGCTTGACTGGCGTGTCAGGCACTCAATTACAGCTGTATTATCAAGACAATGTGTTCGTTTTGTAATATATAGTTCCGGTCTGGTGTGGCACCCCAGCTAACGCACAACGTTGCCACAACGTTTCGTGTTAGCAGGGACTGTCTGCGGCGCGCTGGTGTGTCACGGACTTTAGAGTAGAGAGACAGTTCAACTGCAAGTATGAGCGGCAGAAACGGATATTGCCTTCCCTTTAAGTAGAGCGTCAGGGACAGCCTCCCTGGCTTACGGCCATGCTAGCCTGAATACGCCCGATCTCGTCCGATCTCGGAAGCTAAGCAGGCTTGGGCCTCGTCAGTACTTGGATGGGAGACCGCCTGGGAATACCAGTTGCTGTAAGCTTTTGCACCTTTTACAAACCAGAGGGCGACAAATCACGAGTTTTAACTTTGGATACACGCAATTTCATCATTATTTCAGATTTTACATCCCCAAGTACACAGGCATACAATAGATCTTGTTCTCCAACGTAAACGGTCCCTAGTAACTAGGGTACATTCGTCAATAAATTGAGCATCATGGCTAGAAGTGACTAAATGTTGCCTAATCTTTCTCATCAAGAAATGACACAATTACAGCAACAAAAAAGGAACTCCACCGGACAAAGTTCAGTGCTCACAAGGAGCATCATTCAACACACACGGTTCCATTCCCATTCATGCAAAGCACGAAAGTGTAAAACTTGGGAACGTACTTGAGAGTAATGATAACATTCAATCTCATTCAAGGCACGGATGTGAATGCAACGGGATGAAATTACTGAAATGATGCCTGCCCTCGAACTGTGATGATGGACTACCCGACTCGCCAATAATATTGGGTTCTGGTGTATTGAAATACAGGAGCTGCTGGATTTGTGTGTTTTCTTACCCCCTCACCATAGTTTGTCAAATGTTTAAACAACTGAACTTATATTCAAGGTTTGTTTCTCTTCATATGTTTTACTGGTTTACATTTGTCTCAGCAACCTGTTGAATGATTCTTCTGCTTTCAAAACAAAATGACAACAGGATGAATGCACACACTTGAAAATACAATACATGCAATGTTATGCATCATAGTGATGCAACCTCCTTTCAGTTTCATACTGCATGTCAATTGAAATCCTTACTGAAATGCACACCTTCTCAAGATTGCGCTTGACTGGCGTGTCAGGCACTCAATTACAGCTGTATTATCAAGACAATGTGTTCGTTTTGTAATATATAGTTCCGGTCTGGTGTGGCACCCCAGCTAACGCACAACGTTGCCACAACGTTTCGTGTTAGCAGGGACTGTCTGCGGCGCGCTGGTGTGTCCCGGACTTTAGAGTAGAGAGACAGTTCAACTGCAAGTATGAGCGGCAGAAACGGATATTGCCTTCCCTTTAAGTAGAGCGTCAGGGACAGCCTCCCTGGCTTACGGCCATACTAGCCTGAATACGCCTGATCTCGTCCGATCTCGGAAGCTAAGCAGGCTCGGGCCTGGTCAGTACTTGGATGTGAGACCGCCTGGGAATACCAGGTGCTGTAAGCTTTTGCATCTTTTACACACCAGAGGGCGACAAATCACGAGTTTTAACTTTGGATACACGCAATTTCATCATTATTTCAGATTTGACTTCCCCAAATACACAGGCATACAATAGATCTTGTTCTCCAACGTAAACGGTCCCTAGTAACTAGGGTACATTCGTAAATAAATTGAGCATCATGGCTAGAAGTGACTAAATGTTGCCTAATCTTTCTCATCGAGAAATGACACAATTACAGCAACACAAAAAGGAACTCCACCGGACAAAGTTCAGTGCTCACAAGGAGCCTCATTCAACACACACGGTTCCATTCCCATTCATGCAAAGCACGAAAGTGTAAAACTTGGGAACATACTTGAGAGCAAAGATCACATTCAATCTCATTCAAGGCACGGATGTGAATGCAACGGGATGAAATTACTGAAATGATGCCTGCCCTCGAACTGTGATGATGGACTACCCGACTCGCCAATAATATTGGGTTCTGGTGTATTGAAATACAGGAGCTGCTGGATTTGTGTGTTTTCTTACCCCCTCACCATAGTTTGTCAAATGTTTAAACAACTGAACTTATATTCAAGGTTTGTTTCTCTTCATATGTTTTACTGGTTTACATTTGTCTCAGCAACCTGTTGAATGATTCTTCTGCTTTCAAAACAAAATGACAACAGGATGAATGCACACACTTGAAAATACAATACATGCAATGTTATGCATCATAGTGATGCAACCTCCTTTCAGTTTCATACTGCATGTCAATTGAAATCCTTACTGAAATGCACACCTTCTCAAGATTGCGCTTGACTGGCGTGTCAGGCACTCAATTACAGCTGTTTTATCAAGACAATGTGTTCGTTTTGTAATATATAGTTCCGGTCTGGTGTGGCACCCCAGCTAACGCACAACGTTGCCACAATGTTGCCACAACGTGGCGTGTTAGCAGGGACTGTCTGCGGCGCGCTGGTGTGTCCCGGGCTTTAGAGTAGAGAGACAGTTCAACTGTAAGTATGAACGGCAGAAACGGATATTGCCTTCCCTTTAAGTAGAGCGTCAGGGACAGCCTCCCTGGCTTACAGCCATACTAGCCTGAATACGCCCGATCTCGTCCGATCTCGGAAGCCAAGCAGGCTCGGGCCTGGTCAGTACTTGGATGGTAGACCGCCTGGAAATACCAGGTGCTGTAAGCTTTTGCACCTTTTACACACCAGAGGGCGACAAATCACGAGTCTTAACTTTTGATACACACAATTTCATCATTATTTCAGATTTGACTTCCCCAAATACACAGGCATACAATAGATCTTGTTCTCCAACGTAAACGGTCCCTAGTAACTAGGGTACATTCGTAAATAAATTGAGCATCATGGCTAGAAGTGACTAAATGTTGCCTAATCTTTCTCATCGAGAAATGACACAATTACAGCAACACAAAAAGGAACTCCACCGGACAAAGTTCAGTGCTCACAAGGAGCCTCATTCAACACACACGGTTCCATTCCCATTCATGCAAAGCACAAAAGTGTAAAACTTGGGAACATACTTGAGAGCAAAGATCACATTCAATCTCATTCAAGGCACGGATGTGAATGCAACGGGATGAAATTACTGAAATGATGCCTGCCCTCGAACTGTGATGATGGACTACCCGACTCGCCAATAATATTGGGTTCCGGTGTATTGAAATACAGGAGCTGCTGGATTTGTGTGTTTTCTTACCCCCTCACCATAGTTTGTCAATTGTTTAAACAACTGAACTTATATTCAAGGTTTGTTTCTCTTCATATGTTTTACTGGTTTACATTTGTCTCAGCAACCTGTTGAATGATTCTTGTGCTTTCATAACAAAATGACAACAGGATGAATGCACACACTTGAAAATACAATACATGCAATGTTATGCATCATAGTGATGCAACCTCCTTTCAGTTTCATACTGCATGTCAATTGAAATCCTTACTGAAATGCACACCATCTCAAGATTGCGCTTGACTGGCAAGTCAGGCACTCAATTACAGCTGTTTTATCAAGACAATGTGTTCGTTTTGTAAAATATAGTTCCGGTCTGGTGTGGCACCCCAGCTAACGCACAACGTTGCCACAACGTTGCCACAACGTGGCGTGTTAGCAGGGACTGTCTGCAGCGCGCTGGTGTGTCCCGGGCTTTAGAGTAGAGAGACAGTTCAACTGTAAGTATGAACGGCAGAAACGGATATTGCCTTCCCTTTAAGTAGAGCGTCAGGGACAGCCTCCCTGGCTTACGGCCATACTAGCCTGAATACGCCCGATCTCGTCCGATCTCGGAAGCCAAGCAGGCTCGGGTCTGGTCAGTACTTGGATGGGAGACCGCCTGGGAATACCAGGTGCTGTAAGCTTCTGCACCTTTTTCACACCAGAGGGCGACAAATCACGAGTTTTAACTTTGGATACACACAATTTCATCATTATTTCAGATTTTACTTCCCCAAATACACAGGCATACAATAGATCTTGTTCTCCAACGTAAACGGTCCCTAGTAACTAGGGTACATTCGTAAATAAATTGAGCATCATGGCTAGAAGTGACTAAATGTTGCCTAATCTTTCTCATCGAGTAATGACACAATTACAGCAACACAAAAAGGAACTCCACCGGACAAAGTTCAGTGCTCACAAGGAGCCTCATTCAACACACACGGTTCCATTCCCATTCATGCAAAGCACGAAAGTGTAAAACTTGGGAACATACTTGAGAGCAAAGATCACATTCAATCTCATTCAAGGCACGGATGTGAATGCAACGGGATGAAATTACTGAAATGATGCCTGCCCTCGAGCTGTGATGATGGACTACCCGACTCGCCAATAATATTGGGTTCTGGTGTATTGAAATACAGGAGCTGCTGGATTTGTGTGTTTTATTACCCCCTCACCATAGTTTGTCAAATGTTTAAACAACTGAACTTATATTCAAGGTTTGTTTCTCTTCATATGTTTTACTGGTTTACATTTGTCTCAGCAACCTGTTGAATGATTCTTCTGCTTTCAAAACAAAATGACAACAGGATGAATGCACACACTTGAAAATACAATACATGCAATGTTATGCATCATAGTGATGCAACCTCCTTTCAGTTTCATACTGCATGTCAATTGAAATCCTTACTGAAATGCACACCTTCTCAAGATTGCGCTTGACTGGCGTGTCAGGCACTCAATTACAGCTGTTTTATCAAGACAATGTGTTTTTTTTTGTAAAATATAGTTCCGGTCTGGTGTGGCACCCCAGCTAACGCACAACGTTGCCACAACATGGCGTGTTAGCAGGGACTGTCTGCGGCGCGCTGCTGTGTCCCGGGCTTTAGAGTAGAGAGACAGTTCAACTGTAAGTATGAACGGCAGAAACGGATATTGCCTTCCCTTTAAGTAGAGCATCAGGGACAGCCTCCCTGGCTTACGGCCATACTAGCCTGAATACGCCCGATCTCGTCCGATCTCGGAAACCAAGCAGGCTCGGGCCTGGTCGGTACTTGGATGGGGGACCGCCTGGGAATACCAGGTGCTGTAAGCTTTTGCACCTTTTACACACCAGAGGGCGACAAATCACGAGTTTTAACTTTGGATACACACAATTTCATCATTATTTCAGATTTTACTTCCCCAAATACACAGGCATACAATAGATCTTGTTCTCCAACGTAAACGGTCCCTAGTAACTAGGGTACATTCGTAAATAAATTGAGCATCATGGCTAGAAGTGACTAAATGTTGCCTAATCTTTCTCATCAAGAAATGACACAATTACAGCAACACAAAAAGGAACTCCACCGGACAAAGTTCAGTGCTCACAAGGAGCCTCATTCAACACACACGGTTCCATTCCCATTCATGCAAAGCACGAAAGTGTAAAACTTGGGAACATACTTGAGAGCAAAGATCACATTCAATCTCATTCAAGGCACGGATGTGAATGCAACGGGATGAAATTACTGAAATGATGCCTGCCCTCGAACTGTGATGATGGACTACCCGACTCACCAATAATATTGGCTTCTGGTGTATTGAAGTACAGGAGCTGCTGGATTTGTGTGTTTTCTTACCCCCTCACCATAGTTTGTCAAATGTTTAAACAACTGAACTTATATTCAAGGTTTGTTTCTCTTCATATGTTTTACTGGTTTACATTTGTCTCAGCAACCTGTTGAATGATTCTTCTGCTTTCAAAACAAAATGACAACAGGATGAATGCACACACTTGAAAATACAATACATGCAATGTTATGCATCATAGTGATGCAACCTCCTTTCAGTTTCATACTGCATGTCAATTGAAATCCTTACTGAAATGTACACCTTCTCAAGATTGCGCTTGACTGGCGTGTCAGGCACTCAATTACAGCTGTTTTATCAAGACAATGTGTTCGTTATGTAAAATATAGTTCCGGTCTGGTGTGGCACCCCAGCTAACGCACAACGTTGCCACAACGTTGCCACAACGTGGCGTGTTAGCAGGGACTGTCTTTTCTTCGCCGGTGTGTCCCGGACTTTAGAGTAGAGAGACAGTTCAACTGCAAGTATGAGCGGCAGAAACGGATATTGCCTTCCCTTTAAGTAGTGCGTCAGGGACAGCCTCTCTGGCTTACGGCCATACTAGCCTGAATACGCCCGATCTCGTCCGATCTCAGAAGCTAAGCAGGCTCTGGCCTGGTTAGTACTTGGATGGGAGACTGCCTGGGAATACCAGGTGCTGTAAGCTTTTGCATCTTTTACACACCAGAGGGCGACAAATCACGAGTTTTAACTTTGGATACACGCAATTTCATCATTATTTCAGATTTTACTTCCCCAAATACACAGGCATACAATAGATCTTGTTCTCCAACGTAAACGGTCCCTAGTAACTAGCGTACATTCGTAAATAAATTGAGCATCATGGCTAGAAGTGACTAAATGTTGCCTAATCTTTCTCATCAAGAAATGACACAATTACAGCAACACAAAAAGGAACTCCACTGGACAAAGTTCAGTGCTCACAAGGAGCTTCATTCAACACACACGGTTCCATTCCCATTCATGCAAAGCATGAAAGTGTAAAACTTGGAAATATACTTGAGAGTAAAGATCACATTCAATCTCATTCAAGGCACGGATGTGAATGCAACGGGATGAAATTACTGAAATGATGCCTGCCCTCGAACTGTGATGATGGACTGCCCGACTCGCCAATAATATTGGGTTTTGGTGTATTGAAATACAGGAGCTGCTGGATTTGTGTGTTTTCTTACCCCCTCACCATAGTTTGTCAAATGTTTAAACAACTGAACTTATATTCAAGGTTTGTTTCTCTTCATATGTTTTACTGGTTAAATTTGTCTCAGCAACCTGTTGAATGATTCTTCTGCTTTCAAATTAAAATGACAACAGGATGAATGCACACACATGAAAATACAATACATGCAATGTTATGCATCATAGTGATGCAACCTCCTTTCAGTTTCATACTGCATGTCAATTGAAATCCTTACTGAAATGCACACCTTCTCAAGATTGCGCTTGACTGGCGTGTCAGGCACTCAATTACAGCTGTTTTATCAAGACAATGTGTTCGTTTTGTAAAATATAGTTCCGGTCTGGTGTGGCACCCCAGCTAACGCACAACGTTGCCACAACGTTTCGTGTTAGCAGGGACTGTCTACGGCGCGCTGGTGTGTCCCGGACTTTAGAGTAGAGAGACAGTTCAACTGCAAGTATGAGCGGCAGAAACGGATATTGCCTTCCCTTTAAGTAGAGCGTCAGGGACAGCCTCCCTGGCTTACGGCCATACTAGCCTGAATACGCCCGGTCTCGTCCGATCTCGGAAGCTAAGCAGGCTCGGGCCTGGTCAGTACTTGAATGGGAGACCGCCTGGGAATACCAGGTGCTGTAAGCTTTTGCACACCAGAGGGCGACAAATCACGAGTTTTAACTTTGGATACACGCAATTTCATCATTATTTCAGATTTGACTTCCCCAAATACACAGGCATACAATAGATCTTGTTCTCCAACGTAAACGGTCCCTAGTAACTAGGGTACATTCGTAAATAAATTGAGCATCATGGCTAGAAGTGACTAAATGTTGCCTAATCTTTCTCATCGAGAAATGACACAATTACAGCAACACAAAAAGGAACTCCACCGGACAAAGTTCAGTGCTCACAAGGAGCCTCATTCAACACACACGGTTCCATTCCCATTCATGCAAAGCACGAAAGTGTAAAACTTGGGAACATACTTGAGAGCAAAGATCACATTCAATCTCATTCAAGGCACGGATGTGAATGCAACGGGATGAAATTACTGAAATGATGCCTGCCCTCGAACTGTGATGATGGACTACCCGACTCGCCAATAATATTGGCTTCTGGTGTATTGAAATACAGGAGCTGCTGGATTTGTGTCATTTCTTACCCCCTCACCATAGTTTGTCAAATGTTTAAACAACTGAACTTATATTCAAGGTTTGTTTCTCTTCATATGTTTTACTGGTTTACATTTGTCTCAGCAACCTGTTGAATGATTCTTCTGCTTTCAAAACAAAATGACAACAGGATGAATGCACACACTTGAAAATACAATACATGCAATGTTATGCATCATAGTGATGCAACCTCCTTTCAGTTTCATACTGCATGTCAATTGAAATCCTTACTGAAATGCACACCTTCTCAAGATTGCGCTTGAATGGCGTGTCAGGCACTCAATTACAGCTGTTTTATCAAGACAATGTGTTCGTTTTGTAATACATAGGTCTGGTGTGGCACCCCAGCTAACGCACAACGTTGCCACAACGTTTCGTGTTAGCAGGGACTGTCTGCGGCGTGCTGGTGTGTCCCGGACTTTAGAGTAGAGAGACAGTTCAACTGTAAGTATGAGCGGCAGAAACGGATATTGCCTTCCCTTTAAGTAGAGCGTCAGGGACAGCCTCCCTGGCTTACGGCCATACTAGCCTGAATACGCCCGATCTCGTCCGATCTCGGAAACTAAGCAGGCTCGGGCCTGGTCAGTACTTGGATGGGAGACCGCCTGGGAATACCAGGTGCTGTAAGCTTTTGCATCTTTTACACACCAGAGGGCGACAAATCACGAGTTTTAACTTTGGATACACGCAATTTCATCATTATTTCAGATTTGACTTCCCCAAATACACAGGCATACAATAGATCTTGTTCTCCAATGTAAACGGTCCCTAGTAACTAGGGTACATTCGTAAATAAATTGAGCATCATGGCTAGAAGTGACTAAATGTTGCCTAATCTTTCTCATCGAGAAATGACACAATTACAGCAACACAAAAAGGAACTCCACCGGACAAAGTTCAGTGCTCACAAGGAGCCTCATTCAACACACACGGTTCCATTCCCATTCATGCAAAGCACGAAAGTGTAAAACTTGGGAACATACTTGAGAGCAAAGATCACATTCAATCTCATTCAAGGCACGGATGTGAATGCAACGGGATGAAATTACTGAAATGATGCCTGCCCTCGAACTGTGATGATGGACTACCCGACTCGCCAATAATATTGGGTTCTGGTGTATTGAAATACAGGAGCTGCTGGATTTGTGTGTTTTCTTACCCCCTCACCATAGTTTGTCAAATGTTTAAACAACTGAACTTATATTCAAGGTTTGTTTCTCTTCATATGTTTTACTGGTTTACATTTGTCTCAGCAACCTGTTGAATGATTCTTCTGCTTTCAAAACAAAATGACAACAGGATGAATGCACACACTTGTAAAAACAATACATGCAATGTTATGCATCATAGTGATGCAACCTCCTTTCAGTTTCATACTGCATGTCAATTGAAATCCTTACTGAAATGCACACCTTCTCAAGATTGCGCTTGACTGGCGTGTCAGGCACTCAATTACAGCTGTTTTATCAAGACAATGTGTTCGTTTTGTAATATATAGTTCCGGTCTGGTGTGGCACCCCAGCTAACGCACAACGTTGCCACAATGTTGCCACAACGTGGCGTGTTAGCAGGGACTGTCTGCGGCGCGCTGGTGTGTCCCGGGCTTTAGAGTAGAGAGACAGTTCAACTGTAAGTATGAACGGCAGAAACGGATATTGCCTTCCCTTTAAGTAGAGCGTCAGGGACAGCATTCCTAGCTTACGGCCATACTAGCCTGAATACGCCCGATCTCGTCCGATCTCGGAAGCTAAGCAGGCTCGGGCCTGGTCAGTACTTGGATGGGAGACCGCCTGGGAATACCAGGTGCTGTAAGCTTTTGCATCTTTTACACACCAGAGGGCGACATATCACGAGTTTTAACTTTGGATACACGCAATTTCATCATTATTTCAGATTTGACTTCCCCAAATACACAGGCATACAATAGATCTTGTTCTCCAATGTAAACGGTCCCTAGTAACTAGGGTACATTCATAAATAAATTGAGCATCATGGCTAGAAGTGACTAAATGTTGCCTAATCTTTCTCATCGAGAAATGACAGAATTACAGCAACACAAAAAGGAACTCCACCGGACAAAGTTCAGTGCTCACAAGGAGCCTCATTCAACACACACGGTTCCATTCCCATTCATGCAAAGCACGAAAGTGTAAAACTTGGGAACATACTTGAGAGCAAAGATCACATTCAATCTCATTCAAGGCACGGATGTGAATGCAACAAGATGAAATTACTGAAATGATGCCTGCCCTCGAACTGTGATGATGGACTACCCGACTCGCCAATAATATTGGGTTCTGGTGTATTGAAATACAGGAGCTGCTGGATTTGTGTGTTTTCTTACCCCCTCACCATAGTTTGTCAAATGTTTAAACAACTGAACTTATATTCAAGGTTTGTTTCTCTTCATATGTTTTACTGGTTTACATTTGTCTCAGCAACCTGTTGAATGATTCTTCTGCTTTCAAAACAAAATGACAACAGGATGAATGCACACACTTGAAAATACAATACATGCAATGTTATGCATCATAGTGATGCAACCTCCTTTCAGTTTCATACTGCATGTCAATTGAAATCCTTACTGAAATGCACACCTTCTCAAGATTGCGCTTGACTGGCGTGTCAGGCACTCAATTACAGCTGTTTTATCAAGACAATGTGTTCGTTTTGTAATATATAGTTCCGGTCTGGTGTGGCACCCCAGCTAACGCACAACGTTGCCACAACGTTTCGTGTTAGCAGGGACTGTCTGCGGCGCGCTGGTGTGTCCCGGACTTTAGAGTAGAGAGACAGTTCAATTGCAAGTATGAGCGGCAGAAACGGATATTGCCTTCCCTTTAAGTAGAGCGTCAGGGACAGCCTCTCTGGCTTACGGCCATACTAGCCTGAATACGCCCGATCTCATCCGATCTCGGAAGCTAAGCAGGCTCGGGCCTGGTCAGTACTTGGATGGGAGACCGCCTGGGAATACCAGGTGCTGTAAGCTTTTGCATCTTTTACACACCAGAGGGCGACAAATCACGAGTTTTAACTTTGGATACACGCAATTTCATCATTATTTCAGATTTGACTTCCCCAAATACACAGGCATACAATAGATCTTGTTCTCCAACGTAAACGGTCCCTAGTAACTAGTGTACATTCGTAAATAAATTGAGCATCATGGCTAGAAGTGACTAAATGTTGCCTAATCTTTCTCATCGAGAAATGACACAATTACAGCAACACAAAAAGGAACTCCACCGGACAAAGTTCAGTGCTCACAAGGAGCCTCATTCAACACACACGGTTCCATTCCCATTCATGCAAAGCACGAAAGTGTAAAACTTGGGACAATACTTGAGAGCAAAGATCACATTCAATCTCATTCAAGGCACGGATGTGAATGCAACGGGATGAAATTACTGAAATGATGCCTGCCCTCGAACTGTGATGATGGACTACCCGACTCGCCAATAATATTGGGTTCTGGTGTATTGAAATACAGGAGCTGCTGGATTTGTGTGTTTTCTTACCCCCTCACCATAGTTTGTCAAATGTTTAAACAACTGAACTTATATTCAAGGTTTGTTTCTCTTCATATGTTTTACTGGTTTACATTTGTCTCAGCAACCTGTTGAATGATTCTTCTGCTTTCAAAACAAAATGACAACAGGATGAATGCACACACTTGAAAATACAATACATGCAATGTTATGCATCATAGTGATGCAACCTCCTTTCAGTTTCATACTGCATGTCAATTGAAATCCTTACTGAAATGCACACCTTCTCAAGATTGCGCTTGACTGGCGTGTCAGGCACTCAATTACAGCTGTTTTATCAAGACAATGTGTTCGTTTTGTAATATATAGTTCCGGTCTGGTGTGGCACCCCAGCTAACGCACAACGTTGCCACAATGTTGCCACAACGTGGCGTGTTAGCAGGGACTATCTGCGGCGCGCTGCTGTGTCCCGGGCTTTAGAGTAGAGAGACAGTTCAACTGTAAGTATGAACGGCAGAAACGGATATTGCCTTCCCTTTAAGTAGAGCGTCAGGGACAGCCTTTCTGGCTTACGGCCATACTAGCCTGAATACGCCCGATCTCGTCCGATCTCGGAAGCTAAGCAGGCTCGGGCCTGGTCAGTACTTGGATGGGAGACCGCCTGGGAATACCAGGTGCTGTAAGCTTTTGCATCTTTTACACACCAGAGGGCGACAAATCACGAGTTTTAACTTTGGATACACGCAATTTCATCATTATTTCAGATTTGACTTCCCCAAATACACAGGCATACAATAGATCTTGTTCTCCAACGTAAACGGTCCCTAGTAACTAGGGTACATTCATAAATAAATTGAGCATCATGGCTAGAAGTGACTAAATGTTGCCTAATCTTTCTCATCGAGAAATGACACAATTACAGCAACACAAAAAGGAACTCCACCGGACAAAGTTCAGTGCTCACAAGGAGCCTCATTCAACACACACGGTTCCATTCCCATTCATGCAAAGCACGAAAGTGTAAAACTTGGGAACATACTTGAGAGCAAAGATCACATTCAATCTCATTCAAGGCACGGATGTGAATGCAACGGGATGAAATTACTGAAATGATGCCTGCCCTCGAACTGTGATGATGGACTACCCGACTCGCCAATAATATTGGGTTCTGGTGTATTGAAATACAGGAGCTGCTGGATTTGTGTGTTTTCTTACCCCCTCACCATAGTTTGTCAAATGTTTAAACAACTGAACTTATATTCAAGGTTTGTTTCTCTTCATATGTTTTACTGGTTTACATTTGTCTCAGCAACCTCAGCAAAAATGATTCTTCTACTTTCAAAACAAAATGACAACAGGATGAATGCACACACTTGAAAATACAATACATGCAATGTTATGCATCATAGTGATGCAACCTCCTTTCAGTTTCATACTGCATGTCAATTGAAATCCTTACTGAAATGCACACCTTCTCAAGATTGCGCTTGACTGGCGTGTCAGGCACTCAATTACAGCTGTTTTATCAAGACAATGTGTTCGTTTTGTAATATATAGTTCCGGTCTGGTGTGGCACCCCAGCTAACGCACAACGTTGCCACAACGTTTCGTGTTAGCAGGGACTGTCTGCGGCGCGCTGGTGTGTCCCGGACTTTAGAGTAGAGAGACAGTTCAACTGCAAGTATGAGCGGCAGAAACGGATATTGCCTTCCCTTTAAGTAGAGCGTCAGGGACAGCCTCCCTGGCTTACGGCCATACTAGCCTGAATACGCCCGATCTCGTCCGATCTCGGAAGCTAAGCAGGCTCGGGCCTGGTCAGTACTTGGATGGGAGACCGCCTGGGAATACCAGGTGCTGTAAGCTTTTGCATCTTTTACACACCAGAGGGCGACAAATCACGAGTTTTAACTTTGGATACACGCAATTTCATCATTATTTCAGATTTGACTTCCCCAAATACACAGGCATACAATAGATCTTGTTCTCCAACGTAAACGGTCCCTAGTAACTAGGGTACATTCGTAAATAAATTGAGCATCATGGCTAGAAGTGACTAAATGTTGCCTAATCTTTCTCATCGAGAAATTACACAATTACAGCAACACAAAAAGGAACTCCACCGGACAAAGTTCAGTGCTCACAAGGAGCCTCATTCAACACACACGGTTCCATTCCCATTCATGCAAAGCACGAAAGTGTAAAACTTGGGAACATACTTGAGAGCAAAGATCACATTCAATCTCATTCAAGGCACGGATGTGAATGCAACGGGATGAAATTACTGAAATGATGCCTGCCCTCGAACTGTGATGATGGACTACCCGACTCGCCAATAATATTGGGTTCTGGTGTATTGAAATACAGGAGCTGCTGGATTTGTGTGTTTTCTTACCCCCTCACCATAGTTTGTCAAATGTTTAAACAACTGAACTTATATTCAAGGTTTGTTTCTCTTCATATGTTTTACTGGTTTACATTTGTCTCAGCAACCTCAGCAAAAATGATTCTTCTACTTTCAAAACAAAATGACAACAGGATGAATGCACACACTTGAAAATACAATACATGCAATGTTATGCATCATAGTGATGCAACCTCCTTTCAGTTTCATACTGCATGTCAATTGAAATCCTTACTGAAATGCACACCTTCTCAAGATTGCGCTTGACTGGCGTGTCAGGCACTCAATTACAGCTGTTTTATCAAGACAATGTGTTCGTTTTGTAATATATAGTTCCGGTCTGGTGTGGCACCCCAGCTAACGCACAACGTTGCCACAACGTTTCGTGTTAGCAGGGACTGTCTGCGGCGCGCTGGTGTGTCCCGGACTTTAGAGTAGAGAGACAGTTCAACTGCAAGTATGAGCGGCAGAAACGGATATTGCCTTCCCTTTAAGTAGAGCGTCAGGGACAGCCTCCCTGGCTTACGGCCATACTAGCCTGAATACGCCCGATCTCGTCCGATCTCGGAAGCTAAGCAGGCTCGGGCCTGGTCAGTACTTGGATGGGAGACCGCCTGGGAATACCAGGTGCTGTAAGCTTTTGCATCTTTTACACACCAGAGGGCGACAAATCACGAGTTTTAACTTTGGATACACGCAATTTCATCATTATTTCAGATTTGACTTCCCCAAATACACAGGCATACAATAGATCTTGTTCTCCAACGTAAACGGTCCCTAGTAACTAGGGTACATTCGTAAATAAATTGAGCATCATGGCTAGAAGTGACTAAATGTTGCCTAATCTTTCTCATCGAGAAATTACACAATTACAGCAACACAAAAAGGAACTCCACCGGACAAAGTTCAGTGCTCACAAGGAGCCTCATTCAACACACACGGTTCCATTCCCATTCATGCAAAGCACGAAAGTGTAAAACTTGGGAACATACTTGAGAGCAAAGATCACATTCAATCTCATTCAAGGCACGGATGTGAATGCAACGGGATGAAATTACTGAAATGATGCCTGCCCTCGAACTGTGATGATGGACTACCCGACTCGCCAATAATATTGGGTTCTGGTGTATTGAAATACAGGAGCTGCTGGATTTGTGTGTTTTCTTACCCCCTCACCATAGTTTGTCAAATGTTTAAACAACTGAACTTATATTCAAGGTTTGTTTCTCTTCATATGTTTTACTGGTTTACATTTGTCTCAGCAACCTGTTGAATGATTCTTCTGCTTTCAAAACAAAATGACAACAGGATGAATGCACACACTTGAAAATACAATACATGCAATGTTATGCATCATAGTGATGCAACCTCCTTTCAGTTTCATACTGCATGTCAATTGAAATCCTTACTGAAATGCACACCTTCTCAAGATTGCGCTTGACTGGCGTGTCAGGCACTCAATTACAGCTGTTTTATCAAGACAATGTGTTCGTTTTGTAATATATAGTTCCGGTCTGGTGT
>NW_027102886.1:0-27410 GCF_036373705.1 Amia ocellicauda
CTCAGTTGCAGTGAATATTTTGTCAGAGTTCACATCGCAAAAAGTGAGACAAATTCACCTCCATTTGCGATGTATTTTCTTCATCGATTCACTGATTCTGCGATGCATTAAAATACGTTTTTCCGACCCAAATCAAGCATCGAAAATGCGTATAAGCAATGCTGAGGTACCTCCCCTTTAAGAAACGCGTATTTTTTAAATTTATTGTGACGCCCGAGAGGCGGCCCGCACTCCGTGCCCTGTTACCTGAATCCCGTCCCTCATTGGCCAGCGGGTCTGTCACTCATACAGGGCAGGGCTGTAGCTTTCCAATTACACCAGACACGCCCATATCCGAGCTCTTGGCTGCGCTGCGTGTTTGTGTGAGAGGCACAGAGCGCACATGGGGAAGACGGGGCGCACACAGAATAGAGGCGATTCACAGACAGCACAAAGACGCCATACAGCACGAAAAAACAAATACAAAGTAGAAAAAATGCAATCTGACAAAATAAATAAAACACCTCAGCTTTCAGAAACAAATCATACATGCGGAGTCTGTTTACAGCACTATGAAAGCCACTGACAGTGTGTTGTTTGCAAGAATAAAACGCCAGGGCGGCGTGGTAGCTGGGATGAGTTACTGCATCAACATAGATAGGAGCTCTTGTAAAGAATAGCCTGTGTCTATGTAAGGCCTGCAGTGACAATATTCAAAAGCCAGATGTTTGGAATTCTGTTTCCCTGTTTAGCATTCTTATGTACTTGTATATAGTTATTCCGGCTGGTGGTAGTCTAATATAAATGGCTGTAATTTCTGTTCTGGAGGTCAGATTTGAGTAGTTATTTTTACACAAGTTCATAAGACTTCGAAGTTTCACTGTCCAGTGTCAAAAGTCTACCTGGAGTACTAAAAAAGTGTTATATTTACAATAAATTATTTTTTTCTTATAAGCGCTTTTGATTTTCTTCACTTTTGTGAGTTCTGTATTAACTCTGGTGGGGCAAACACAATTATTTGTTATTTTCCAAATTTCCATTTTGTGCTGAGTGTTTCCATATAAGATACTTGCCTCTAGCCCTTGTAGTTACAGAGTTATATGACAACAGTAAATTCAGGCAAAAATGGGGGGCCTCAGTGGGTTAAATAAAGAAGTTGTATTGAAAGTCAAGTGCATAACTGTATTAGTCAAGACAGATATTATGATCTGCATTCAGTCTGATGCTGAATGTTATGCATCTATAGAGTTTCAAACTTGTATTAGCACACCAGTTCCTCTCCTATGCAATGGTGAATGCAGGCATTATTTAATAAGTAGACAATGCAGTCAGAGTCTGTGAGCAGAGATGGATAGTACTGTGCAGGATTCTGGAAAGGCTTGACTACATACTACAGGAGAAGCATGGAAGTCTTGGTGGTATAACTTGGGTACAGGGATGAGCATAGGGCAGGATATTATCTACAGTCACACACCTGCAACATGCAATCATTAAACAACAATGCAAATATCTGTAAAATGCATTTCACAATCTAAAATGCATGCAAAGTAATGTAGATAAGAATGCACATATCATATGTCATGAGAACAAATCATAATCACCACTTTTGATAATTGGTAGACCAATTTAAGTTGCTAATCAAGCAACTCGTGTTGCTAAGCAAAATTATATTTGATTAGCATAACTGCTATGCAAATTTGAGACAACAAAATGTACGCTGCAGTTGGAACAAAAACCAGCAGGGCAGGGGGTACTCCAGGACCGGTTTGAAAACCACTGGGTTAGACGATTGCACTGACTCCTTTTTTCACACGCAAAATTACATCGAGAGCAACAGACGTGGACGGTCACTACTACTGAGTTCAGGCAATAATTACTATGCATGCTATTTAAAGTCGTTCACATTGTCTGTCAAACCCAGCGGATTGTACATCACGCGTCACACTCCCCTCACACACACGCACACAAAGTAAGAGATAGAGAGACACCGAGAGAGACAGATAGAGAGAGAGAGTGCTACAGTAATTAACGGAGCACAAGAGGTGGCCGCCGAGGCCACACAAAACACGACAAAGTCAGCACAGTTTCCAATTCGACCCTATTATTTAAAATATATTCAAACTCGGCATTTACGTTTTCAAAGGAGCACAATCTGCCGGTTGTCGTGGTTGGATCGATCCATAATAATGCTAACAATGTTCCAATTTCCCAAATTACTTAGCTAGCTAGCGTTAACTAATTTGACTCAGATCAGTGTAATGTGTGATGCGCTGCATCACTACACTGCATGCTAACGCCCGCAGTTTCACGCAGCAATGACGCAGTGACGCAAATGGAACTGGCTGGCACTTATTCTGCTCGGTGATATTCTTGGTTGTTCCATGGTGGTGCTAAGGTGGGGCTGTAGCCTAACCAAGCCATACCCCGCCGCCGCCCCTGACGCTGTGCAAGATTTCTATGAGGGCAATTATTGCTGTGAGTGACCTAGACAGATGTCATCATGGGCAGACTCTCTCTATATATATTTTTTTTCACAATAATGCATATTGTCTTGTGCATCATAATAATTGTAACCAGGTGGCTGATGTGTACACTCTACCCTTGGCTAAATTACTGACCATGCCACTCGTTTCGCCCAAATAGTTTTAGATATAATGCGCACAACTCAGGTTTCCCCCTACAAGATCTTTTTAATCAAATAAAAGTAAGCAGAGACCGGAATAAATTGTACAAAATGTTTAACAGTTTATTACAAGCAAAAATCCAAGAATAAAAGCAGGATATACAATAAACGATTCAATTATTATTCATCTTAAATGCCACAGGCGGACTGGGGTTAGTGAAGCAAAATAAACAAATAAACCACACTACAAACCAAACTCTAAATGTGAAAACAAATCGTGATCATTGTAACAACTCAACTCCAAAAGAGAAACCATTCAAATAAGAAACCCCAACTACCCGTTCACCAAGTGGCAATTAGACAGATGACTTTTAAAACTATTGTACGTTACAAATCATAATATAACAGTAGTTTAAAGATGGATACAAACAAAGCAAAAAATACATAAAATCCATTGTCAGCATGATTAAACAAAAGTTACCTAAAATCCAGTTTAAATCCAGTTACCTCGGGGAGGAGAGGTATGCAGAGCAGCTTCCTTCATCCAAATCCTGTCACAGACAGTTAGATGAGTTGGGAGCTGTGAACACAGGTGGGACTTGATAGGGGTGGGACACTTTCCTGGTTTTCTTCGATTTTTACCCCTGTCAGAGATCCCAGTTTAATACTAATGTCTAATCAGATTAATCTGTGTCCCAGTCTCCCTCTTTCATATGATATGCAAGTATTACTGATGTAACAAATATCATTTTATTTTCTAGAAAGGGGTGAGGTGACACATTAGCTGACTAAAGTAGGTAGAAACTTTTTTTTTTTAATCTATGTACTATTTGTCAATAGTGAAGTCATGCTGGATTCCAAGACGTGTCTCAGGCTGCCCTCTGACAGAGAAGGAGCTTATTAAGGGCATGTGTTGTGTGCAGGGTATTGTTACTGTTGTATTGCTATGACCAGCAGTACATATTGTGATATTGTGGAGCAGTGTAGCACAGTCACTCAGAGATGGCTCACACTCTGGGCCCTCATTCACCTCAGCCCAACACTATAATGGGGATCCCAGACTGACGGGTAGTGGCAAAATAAATCAGTTTTCTGTTGGTCTCAGTGTAGGATGTTGTTAATATACACTGCACTGCTGGGTTTACAGGTCACAGTGAGTGTCTCTCCTGGCTGAACAGATTTCACTGATGGAGTCTGAGTCACAGTATACTGTCCGCTGGATTCTGGAAACGAAGAATAAAAATAATGCTTACATATATATGTAATATACATGAAAACAATCTGATTTGGTCTATGAGTTTGATGTGTGCCTATTTAGATATTACAAAGAAATACATACAAAATGGAAATAATAAAATCAAAATAATTCCCAAGGTGAGTCCAAGGTAGGCAGGGGCTGTGAAGGACTGCAGACATCGGCTATAGTATTTGTGTGTGTTTCCACTTCTGTCTGTTTTCTAATGCCGTTAACTTTGCTATTGAAATGATCCATGAAGTCATTGCAGATAATTTTGGGGGGGATAACCTCTGAAGGCTTTAAATGCTGATTAGTAAGTGTCGATATTGTATTAAAAAGAAAACGCGGGTTATTCTTATGCGTCTTTATTCAATTAGAGTAGTAGGCAGACCTAGCAGAGGACAGGGCTTGCTTGTATCTTTTTATAATGCCATATGGAAGACCATATGGAAGTTTTGTTGCTCTCCATTTACGTTCATATCTACGGCATCCTGTTTAAAGTGAGCGAGTGTGTTCATTAAACCATGGTGAATGGTTTGTTGCTTTAATCTGTCGTGTCCTTAATGGAGCTACTGTATCTAAAGCAGTGCTTAGTGTATTGTTGAAATGATTTAATAATTCATCTACAGATCCTGTTTTGATAAAGCTAGCATTTGGCAACAGAGTAGTACACTTATGAATAGCAGTAGGATTTAGGCAGCAAGTTTCTATGTTCCTCTCCTGTGTGTCTGATTCTACTCCAGGCAGCTCAAATGTAATAAGGCAGTGGTAAGAAATCATCTGGTTCTGGGGTGATATTATTAAGTTGTGAATCTGTACCCCATGGGTAATAACTAGATCCAGTGTGTGATAGTGATGATGTGTGGGTCCTGACACATGCTGAGTGAAGCCTACAGACTCCAATAGGGACAAGAAACTAACACTGAGGGGGTCGTCTTTAATGTCAATATGTATGTTAAAGTCCCCCAAAATAATGAGTTTACCATGGTGTATGGCTAAGTCAGATAAGAGATCGCTAAATTCGGTCATAATACAGGAATAGGGGCCTGATGGCCTATAAACAGCTATAAGCTGAAGGTGGATTAAGCCTAAACCTGGTGAATTTCAAAAGATGTGAAGCTGTCAAATGCCTTAGTAGATAGGCGCAGGTCTGTGCGGTAGATGGTGGCTAGGCCCCCCCCACAGCCTGTTGTACGGGCCTTCTGGCATTAAGAGAAGTCAATAGGGGAGGCTTCTACTAATGGAATAGTGTCGTCTGGTCTTAACCAGGTCTCTCCAAGCCAATGAAAAATTACTGTTTTAATAGGATAACTATTCATTTTGTTTGTATAAGATTTAATTTCAGGATTATGTGATTTATTCGATGCCCCAAGGCATGGATCTACGATCGGGGTCAGGTTATGCTGGAAGTTACAGGCAGACTGCAGTGTAGGACTGCGAGGCTGCAGCCCGACCAGTGCTCTGAAGAGTCACGTTTTTATATTCTAATGAAAGAACCATTTGTTTATTGATAATACATATTTGGTGATTATACATATGATATCCATCCAAGACTTGGTCACCTGTTGCTCTTAGTACTTTCTTCAAATGTACTTAAACCAAGGAGTACAGTTTTTGAACCATTCAAGACGATTTTATTAATTTTCCTTTAAAAAAAAAAAACTGGTGGTTCAGTTAATTTGCTACAGAAATTCGATACCCTTTCAGTAATGTTGTGTAGATTGCTAAATGGAGAGTCTTTGACAGCATAAACATATTAACTGTGTAGTGGTGCACCTCAACAGCTTAACAAGCTTTCCATTTCCATTTTCAAAATAAGAAGCAGAATGTGCTCACAGGGCTCCCCAATTATTGACATTTGAGGCCAGAGGAGTAAATTGATGCACATTGAATGTCATATTTTTTTCTCCATAAAGGATCTGAACACGAATTACAAATTCTACAAGGATAAGGGCAGCAAAATGAGTATCCCGCTTATCAATTTCACTTTCTAACAATATATGCATTGGTTGCACAAGCAGAGCAAATTGAGCATTATTTAAGAAGCATCTTTCAATCACAAAGGCAACATGTTCCCTATGACCCACTGGGCTTTGGAAAGCTGTTCCTCTGCTCTATATCGGACCTCCGGATCATTTGTTTGTTGCTAATTGATTGGTTTAAGCCGCAGGTGCGTACAATCCCCCAGGAAATTATATACTAGGCTGCAATTTAGTGCGTATCCTCCACTTGTGTTGCAATCTGACCCAAAGGGCAACACCTTTGAGTTACTAACTTAATCCTGTACCAATGTTTACATATTAGATAACTTTCACCATCTGCTGTCAGAGAAACAATGCACTATGTTTGGCAAAGCACTACGCTATGTACAGAACACACTTATTCCTGGGTAGCTGCTGCCATGCTGGAACAGGCTGGCACACAAAATCAGGCACCTGCAAAACAGTTTATATGTTATTGCTCAACTGTCATAAATTGTAGAATACATGATCTCGATAAAAGCTCAGACATTTATCACACAGGGCAAGCCAGCTAAGCGATGAAAGGAACCATAACCATTTAATGTGCCTTTTCACAATTGCTGGCGCTCTGTGCCACGATCAGCCGTGTTCAGCCAGCATTAATGACACAAGGCCGCTTGTCTAGAACGGCAACATGAATTGAGCACCATCAGAGTAAACAGACAGTCGCAGTGCGCGGGCTTCTGTAGACTTTCACAATTATCCGAATTTACTTTTCTCGCTTTAATTCTGTGCTCTCTATATTATCGCTGGATCCAGGGGACTGGGGACAGTGCTGGCTCAGTACCGGTACACTGTGTGTGTGTGTGTGTGTGTGTGTGTGTGTGTGTGTGTGTGTGTGTGTGTGTGGGTGGCGGGAGGGACGTGCTGGACATCCCAGGTGCTGCTGTCTTAGACCGAGGTGGAGCCCGAGTGGTAGTCTGACGTCACCTTCTCTGTGGCACTCGTCACTTCCTTAGTTATTGTCATCATCGCCGCTGCTGGGGAAACTCTCCACTTTAAAAGCGTCATTGTCCTCACCATACCTGGAGAAATAAAATAAAACGGTTCAGAATGGTTACTGGAAATCAGGGTGTGTGCCCTGCGCTGAAACCAAACACAAGAAAGGACGAGAGTGAAAAGGAAGAAAGGGAAATAAGGAGAGAGAAACGCTCACCTGCACCACAGCTCTCCAGGGTCGACCCATAGTGAGCGCCCAACAAACCAAATGGCCCATCCCTAGCTCCATAATATCACTATCTATATCATATATGTTTGCTTATATATTGACTTAAATACGGTGTTGCTTATTTATGGTGTATGCAACTGTGTTAAAGGATTTATGCACAAAGTTTCTTCAGTTTAATCTAGTACCCCCCCCAATACCAAATGGCCCATCCCTAACTGCACAATATCACTCTATACGTTTACTTGTATTTTAACGTAGCTTATTTATGGTCTATGCAACTGTATTTAAGGATTGATACACACGTTTTCTTGTCTTTTGGCTTTGTTTTAGGATTATACTCACGTTTAATGATGCTCTGGTCACTCCACAGACTGCCTCTGTTGTCTGCTGCAAGTGGTACATTCGATTACATCTTGACGTGCGCTAGTAGCGATCGTTTCCAGTACATTTCTAAATAAAATACTACCGGAGTAAGGCTGGAGGACACAAACCGAACGCAACCGCTGGCACATTGTCAGTTGCACGCATGCGCGAAACTAGCGCACCGAATAGCGCACCGAATAGCGCACCGAGGAAAAATCTGTAGATTTAAATCGTAACAGCTGTAAAACGTAAGATAATATGCACTAGCCACACGGACTAGTTCTAGAGAATCTGTACTGACCCGCAGCGATCTGCACTAGCCATTGGCAAGTGGGCTCGCGTTAAGATCGACCCCTGTAGTAGAACAGTGTGTCTCTATGGTTACCTATGTAGAAGCCCCAGTATAGACCAGTGTGTCTCTGGTCTATTAGATGGACTGTATTATAGAGTTAGACTTATAATTGTCACATTGTGCCAAATGTTGTGTCAAACGTAGTGAGAAGTCTGTTAATTATACAGTAGTCAAGCTGGCTTGCATTAGTCAGTCACTAGTCAGTGGGAACTGTTTCTCTTTGGGTCTAGTCCAGTATGGTCCTGCCTATGACTAGTCTATTGTTGAATGGATTGTTGTTTTAATGAGGGCTCAGATTCTAGTCCAGTTGATGTTCTACTCTCAGACTTTTGATTTTAAAATTTACTTTTCACGTTGTGCCTCAGAATGCTCAGGAGTATATGAATCAGATGTGAATTGATAATGAAACAATGATTGGTAAAAATCGATGAAGATCGATGGTTCCATGTTTATGAAATGTTTTGATTCTTGAAGGCAATGTCACTCAATGCGTGTGACTTCTTAATTATAAGTATTACAGTTCAGGCCAAATGGCAGCTGGAATTTGAATACTCTGTATTTCATGTGTTTTAAGTGGTATTGTTCAAATACAGCACATTTAGAAGCCTGAATGATGCAGCAAATTGACAAAACATTGAGTGACAGTGAGTGCAAATTAAATAAGAAATAACAAAGTTTGTTACAGTTTTAAATAATACAAATTGACAATATTTTCAACAATTTTCTTTTCCTGACAATAATTTAAAATCAGGACTGGATCCAAATTGGCGGGCTAGTGCAACTTGAGAGCCACTAGTCCTGTTGGCTAGTGGGAAAAATAGTTAAGATCTACCCCTGTACTACATACATACAGGTAACCATAGAGACACACTGGTGTATACTGGGTCTACTACATAGGTAACCATGGAGACACACTGGTCTATACTGGGGCTACTACATAGGTAACCATAGAGACACACTGGTCTATACTGGGGCTACTACATAGGTAAACATAGAGACACACTGGTCTATACTGGGGCTACTATATAGGTAACTATAGAGACACACTAGTCTATACTGGGGCTACTACATAGGTAACCATGGAGACACACTGGTCTATACTTGGGCCACTTCATAGGTAACCATAGAGACACACTGCTCTATATGGGGCTACTACATAGGTAACCATAGAGACACACTGGTCTTAACTGGGGCTACTACATAGGTAACCATAGAGACACACTGGTCTATATGGGGCTACTACATAGGTAACCATAGAGACACACTAGTCTATACTGGGGCTACTACATAGGTAACCCAGGGCTCTACAGTGCGAGCGTTATGCTCGAATTTGTGAGTGAAAATAATGTTGTGCGAGTGTGAAATACAATTTGGGCGCACAGTGCATATACAATATTTGAACTCTATAAGTAAATACTACATTGACAGGATTTTGATAATAATTATATTTTACACTAATCATTATTACGTTAGAAAATGTGGGAAATGTAGTTCGGTTGTGTATTGTCGCAATTAACATTAATTAGGCAATGAAAACTACAAGAACCGTGAATGACGTTCATGACCCAGTGCTGCAGCGGTACATTTGGTACAACATCCAATCACCTACCATCTGGCGTCATTAAAACACACTTACGGATACAGTAGTACTCAGCGACAGCGGGGCTGCCAACGACTTAGCGATAAAGTTGATTAAAATCGAATAAAATCTTAAAATGTAATTAATCGTCGATTACTTGGGTCTACCTGGGGCGCAGCTACTAGAAAAAACCTTGAGAGAGGCAACAGCTACACCCGTGGAAAGTAAAGGAGCACTTTACATGGAATTTACACTGAAGAGTTTGCTGCAACATGTGCACAGGTGAACTCACACGGTGCAGGCACAATGACACAGAAAACTGAAGAGACGCACTTGAGCCGATGGCAGGATGGAGACATTCAGCTGGTACATGTCTGGACCGAAAACTTGTCCATTAAGGATGGCACAGTGGACCCGTTTAAACCACACAAGTACTCAACCTTTCTGTTACTTGAGCTACACCTAGTTTGTTTCTTACGGTGGCCCTGAAGTGCAACTGCTGAAAACATAAAACAGCAGCTGCGAGATTTGCAGTGGCTGTGAGATTTGGAAGTGCTGAAAAATAGAGCCGCTGCTGCAGCATTTTCAGAAGCAATTACGGAAAGGGAGGGTGTGTTTTAAAATATATTTGACTGATGCCATTGGACAGCAAACAAGTCACGTCGGCCGAGCTGCTTCTCCAGAAGAGTCAACAGAATCTGAGGAAGGGGCGCCAACTGCGCAGTGCGCGAAGTATTCATATTAATATTGTTGTGATCTTCTGCTCTCTCAAGGCTCCACTGTACAGCACTGTATTTAAATGTCTTGCACATTGTTACATTTGTTTTTCATTTTAGCATTAAATATGAACCATTTATGATGATGTACCACTAATTGTTTTTTCTTCTGAGTGTGACCCTAAATTTTGGACTGTGCCCCTACATTTTTTTCAATTTAGGGTAACAGTGCTCCTGAGGAAAAAAGTCAACGTAGAGCCCTGTAACCATAGAGACATGTGGTTCTAAACTGGGATTAGGTAACTATAGAAACACACTGTCCTATACTGGGGCTACTACACAGGTAACCATAGAGACACACTATTGTATACTGGTCCTACTACATAGGTAACCATGGAGACACACTGGTCTGTACTGGGCATACGAAAGAGGTAACCATAGAGACACACGGTTCTATACTGGGACCAGGTAACCATAGAAAGACACTGTCCTATACTGGGGTTACTATTTTATTTTGTAATAATTATCTGAATCTCAGCCAATGAGTTCCTCATCCACCTAACAGACACTCATACAAGACAGTGTCCTAGTCCTGCGCTCTTGTTGGGAAGGATATATCACAAGAACCATCTTAAATTACCCACTGTTCTAAAACTTACTATATAAGGACCTACCTCGCTCTCCTTGTTTGTTGGGTAGAAAGATTGTGGTGGTTTTGACTGTGTTAATATATATATATTTTAAGGATTGCTTGTGTTTTTGATTTGGACTGTTACTGAGAACCCTGATTTTGTGATTGAACCTGGACTGGCTGAGGACCCACTGCCTACTGATTTGGACAAGCACTTTCACAATGTCAGAGAAGCCTCTGGTGTTTGATCACTTTGTAAACTTAAGTGATGGTAACAAAGAAGGAAACCTGGACCCCACCGGACCTCACTTTCGCAGCCCCCCAGCCCCCCCGGACCTCACTTCATCAGCATCAGGTCTATACTGGGGCTACTACATAGGTAACCATAGAGAGACACCATTCTGTACTGGGGCTTCTACATAGGTAACCATATGTAACGAGGAGTTTGTAAATGTCCTGCTGTTGTAGGGGTTCTAAGCTAGATATCTTGGATGGATGAGAAACTAAAGGATCTAAGTCCGCGCCCCCAACACAGTTCGTCCCTATACCCCCCAAATTTGAGGTATGTGCCCATCCTTTTTTTTACATACCGAAGTATAGCTGTGACCTAATTTGGCAAAGTAGGGTTCAAGATTTAAATTCACAATGGCTACCTGAACTAACAGTAATGGGGCACACAAAAAGTAAACAGAGAGGATAACTAAACTATTCCTACCCTCCCGAATCTTACAGGACAGACGAGACACCCCTACACCAAGATACTTATACAATAGAAAAACTATGGTCATGCTATGCTTCAAAGAAAGAAAATGCTATTGCTGCTTACTTGCGTTTTTCCCTTTTTACCTTCTCTGATCACAATGCTTTTTGACAAAAACTCAGGTGCAGGTGCACCCTGCGCTATCCTTTGCCCGAGTTTGGCCAGGAAATCTCACTGTAGTCATCTTAGTTCAACACGGGCAGTCATTAACTGCGTGTCACACGGGTCCAGTTCACTTTGCACCTAGAACAGTCTCTTCTAAAAAAAAACTTGAAAAGAAACACAATTGCAGGCCAGTGTTCAGAAACAAAGTTCATTGTTTTCATATAAAAAACATGTTTATTTCCTCTGCACACTACACAGCTCCAATTAGCACACTCAACTAATCATGGCGACTACTCTTCCCGAACTACAGCCCACCCTTTTTCTCGAGAAAGCTACATTCCGATTGGACAGCAGGTTAGGCGATTCAGTAATTCAGTTGGTTTGCGAAGCCATCCATTACATTAGACCTCTCTGGTGTTCTTAATGTAACAATACCATATTCTGAACAAAGTAGTATCCCTTACAGTATCCCCCCTGTTGAAAACCTGCTGAATTAATACAGGTTATATATCAAAACATTCCAGGCAATTTCAGGATACCTTTTAAGGGGTCTGTGATCTATAATGTCAAAACACTGCATATTTTTTGTAAATACCCTTCTATTAAGCTTACTGGAAGTGTACCCTTGTTATGTCTCTGGGAGCATCTCACAACAGGGGAATCCTCCCTCTCTAGCTCTAGATCATCCAAGGGTTCTGGTTCCTGCCCATCTAGAATTCCCTCTGGTTCTAGAATATTTTCCATCTGTGTTTTTGTGACTACACACAGAGACGCACTGTTCTGTACTGGGGCTTCTATATAGCTAACCATAGAGACACACTGGTCTATACTGGGGCTTCTACATAGGTAACCATTAGTAATATTACGTATTAGTCCTTCTATTCCCTGGAAGATAGCACTTCACAGCATTTTATCATGCTTCTTGTGTTACTAATACTTGTATTATTGATTGATTTCCCCCTTGCTCCCTTTCCCGTAACCCTTGACTGTGACCTTACATCTTGACAGCACTTAGCTTTTACGTTCCAGGATGTATGACCTCACTTACTGTACTTTCCTGTGTAAATTGGAAGTTGTAAAATGTATTATAGTTTGAATTGCTTTGTACAATGTAAATTTGTATTTGTAATATTTGATGCCTTGTACTTAACTGTATTCTTGCAATTTGTATAGCACTTATGTTATAAGTCGCCCTGGATAAGGGCATCTGCCAAGAAATAATAATAATAATAATAATAATAATAATAATAATAATAATAATAATAATAATAGCCATAGAGACACACTGGTCTGTACTGGGACAAGGTAACCATAGAGACACTGGTCTATACTGAACTGATGCTGATCTTGAAATGTACCCCGTGATGAGGTGTGTGTGATGGTAAAGCAGTAGCTCTTTTGGAGTATCAGGGCTCATAGTGTTGCATTTTTGCGGAGTTCTTCAAGACAGGTTTGTATTTCACTATCATGTTTACTTTAAATAGCTCAGAGAAATGTCCTTTATGTAGAGCTTCTCTGAGACCCCTGATTGGCATTCACTGCTTTGTGCAGTACATCAGAATGTCAGTCACAGCTTTAATCACAATTCCTCTCAAATAAGCCTTCCTGGAATCCCGATTTAACAGATTAAAAATGTTTCTGTGTGGCTTTGTCTGTAACCTTCGGATGGACAGTACCAATTGCTTGCTTCATGTTTTGAACGGCTCTGATTCAAATGCTTCCAATCTTTAAAACCATTTTTAGTGAACATTTCTTCAGTGTGGGAATCAGAACAAATGCCTGCATATCTACAGATAATTGCATTTCTGGCTATGCTGTATTCCATCCAGCGATACTTCTCATACCACCACTGTGATGAAAAACTTTGGGATTTAACACAAATTAAAGCAAATGCCTGCAATTTTGGCCATGTAGGTGACTCATCTATTCCTTATAAATCCGAGGGACAGTTAAATGTTTCCTTACCGAATTCAACACTGGCCTGTGGATGCAAAGCAGTGCTTATATTGGTTTCTTCTGATGCAGTTGGTGATTTATCAGGTTGTGTAATGTGCTGTTCTGATAGTTCTCTTCTCGTCTTTTGAAATAATTCAACAAATAATTTTGTTTCACCATTTGTAGGAACTCTGTTCACAACTACATTTGTTCAGTTGTCATGGTGTGATGAACTACGTAAAAAAACATTTACCACAGCCAGTTATAACCTGCTTGTGCATAACTTAGCCAAAATGTAACCATTAGACTTGAAATGAACCAGCCCCCATGCTTTGGAATAAAGCCTGTGATTTGCTGAAACACGTTATTGCTTCAGAATCTTGTATTTATAATGTTTTTTTAACACGCTTGAGAAATTTTACACTCTCTGATTGGGTGGACCTGAGAGGTAAGTAGGTGGGCCATGGCCCACCCAGGCCCACCCAGGCCCACCCATGGCTACGCTCCTGTTGTGGCCCAGGTGCTTATTTGACACCCAGACTTACGGCCCACTGATTAATTTAGGTTAACGTTGTAGCTCCCCTGTCTGGGGATACAGTGGAATTGTTGCCTTTATTAAAGAGTCTAAAGACGGCTGTCCGGTTCTGAACTTGTACCTGAAGTATTGCGTAGTATAAGTATCGCCTGTCTTCAAAGCATGCAGGGAAAAAGTACAATGACTCGAGATCGTCACCCTTGAACTCCCTCACTACTTTTGTTCTCTGAAAGTAGCTGATAGAAACTTGCACACAACTAGTTATTCAGAGATAACATTACCACTTTAAACGATTTCTGAATTGGGCTATAGTGGCTGTTATAATGGGGTTTTAGATTTCCTAAACATTGACTGGGAAAGCCCAGTTGAGACTACAGAAGCAGAAGTAGAAATGCTTTAGAGGGCAAACGACTGCTTTCTACCTCAATTAGTCAGGGAACCAACCAGAGAGAGCACATGCTAGTTGATATTTTCAAACGACCAATGGTGAACTGCGGTCACAATATGGTTAGCTTTGAGGCATACTTTCACAAAACAAGGACCTACACTCAGTTGAGCCACTTACTAAAAATGAAGCCACATTTCTTCAAATCATAAATGTAACCACTTCACTGTAAAAATTATTTGTTGACGCAACGTGACTTAGTCAAGTCATCTTGTTGCTTTGACTCAGTTTAGCAAACATGAAGTGTTAAGTTTACTCACTGTTGAAATAACATGCAGTAAATTGAGCCAACGTACTCTATCAATTAATAAGCATTTAGAATTTTTAGTTAAGTCAACTGAAAAACATATTAATTGAACTTAATTTTTCAAGTTTTCACAACTATAAACCAAGTCTAATTGACAAAATAGTCATTCTTCCTCAACTTTCATTACTTACAGTGAGGGAAAAAAGTATTTGATCCCCTACTGATTTTGTACGTTTGCCCACTGACAAAGAAATGATCAGTCTATAATTTTAATGTTAGGTGTATTTTAACAGTGAGAGACAGAATAACAACAAAAAAATCCAGAAAAACGCATTTCAAAAAAGTTATAAATTGATTTGCATGTTAATGAGGGAAATAAGTATTTGATCTCCTATCAATCAGCAAGATTTCTGGCTCCGAGGTGTCTTTTATACAGGTAACGAGCTGACATTAGGAGCGCTCCTAATCTCAGCTCGTTACCTGTATAAAAGACACCTGTCCACAGAAGCAATCAATCAATCAGATTCCAAACTCTCCACCATGGCCAAGACCAAAGAGCTGTCCAAGGCTGTCAGGGACAAGATTGTAGACCTACACAAGGCTGGAATGGGCTACAAGACCATCGCCAAGCAGCTTGGTGAGAAGGTGACAACAGTTGGTGCGATTATTCGCAAATGGAAGAAACACAAAATAACTGTCAGTCTCACTCGTTCTGGGGCTCCATGCAAGATCTCACCTTGTGGAGTTTCAATGATCATGAGAACGGTGAGGAATCAGCCCAGAACTACACGGGAGGATCTTGTTAATGATCTCAAGGCAGCTGGGACCATAGTCACCAAGAAAACAATTGGTAACACACTACGCCATGAAGGACTGAAATCCTGCAGCGCCCGCAAGGTCCCCCTTCTCAAGAAAGCACATGTACAGGCCCGTCTTAAGTTTGCCAATGAACATCTGAATGATTCAGAGGAGAACTGGGTGAAAGTGTTGTGGTCAGATGAGACCAAAATCGAGCTCTTTGGCATCAACTCAACTCGCCGTGTTTGGAGGAGGAGGAATGCTGCCTATGACCCCAAGAACACCATCCCCACCATCAAACATGGAGGTGGAAACATTATGCTTTGGGGGTGTTTTTCTGCTAAGGGGACAGGACAACTGCACCGCATCAAAGGGACGATGGACGGGGCCATGTACCGTCAAATCTTGGGTGAGAACCTCCTTCCCTCAGCCAGGGCATTGAAAATGGGTCGTGGATGGGTATTCCAGCATGACAATGACCCAAAACACACAGGAGTGGCTCAAAAAGAAGCACATTAAGGTCCAGGAGTGGCCTAGCCAGTTCTCCAGATCTTAATCCCATAGAAAATCTGTGGTGGGAGCTGAAGGTTCGAGTTACCAAACGTCAGCCTCGAACCCTTAATGACTTGGAGAGGATCTGCAAAGAGGAGTGGGACAAAATCCCTCCTGAGATGTGTGCAAACCTGGTGGCCAACTACAAGAAACGTCTGACCTCTGTGATTGCCAACAAGGGTTTTGCCACCAAGTACTAAGTCGAAGGGGTCAAATACTTATTTCCCTCATTAACATGCAAATCAATTTATAACTTTTGAAATGCATTTTTCTGGATTTTCTTGTTGTTATTCTGTCTCTCACTGCTAAAATACACCTACCATTAAAACTATAGACTGATCATTTAATTGTCAGTGGGCAAACGTACAAAATCAGCAGGGGATCAAATACTTTTTTCCCCCACTGTACTTATTAATTTCATTATTTGCAATCCACAAAGTCCATCTATAATCATTCAAACGCGGGCTACTTCATCTTTTCTTGCATGATCAGCAACTTTATCCCATGCTAATTAATACAAAAAATGTCTCAACTCCGGTAAAGTAGTATGTCATCATGACGTGATGGTTTTGGCACATGCGCATTAAACAAAACGTTCATAGAACATATGTTTTGTGGTTACCTGAACACGTTATTTAAAGTTTTACAATTCTGTTCAAGTTGAGGTTGTTGTGACTCATCTTATTGTGTGGTGAGACACTGCAATTTCACAGAACATGATTTTACTTGTCCAATTTCCAAAACGAGCTCTCTTCAATCTCCGTTTCAAATCCATGTTGATTTGCGGGTAATCACTGTATCCACTCAATCTTACTACAGTTGTAAGAAAACACCTGTAATGCTGTACAATGCATGTGTTTTTCAAGCACATGAAAGATTGTAGACAGGTAGAGATCGCCACTTGAGTGCCAGACTGACTCTATTGTAAAGGGAAGGCAGGATTATGTGTTATATTTGATTTATTATGTATTTAAATGACCAGTCAAAATAACCCGATTTTGGCTATTCTAGGTAAATGTGTTTATAACTTATTTATTTTCGTGTTTATGCAGCTAAAACGCTGTAGGCATGTTTAATACATATAGTTAGGAATAGTCACGAATGGGTATATGCGCAGTGTATTTTGGAACACAGTATAATTCAAATTTGAATAACCAAAACGGTCAAATTGACCGGCTCTGCGCTTGTAGTGTTAAATGTGGGTGTCATATCGTGGGCCGCACTTCCATGTGTGACGGGCCGCAGGTCGAGAACCACTGCCCTATTCAGAACAGGTTGGTCAGATAGGACCAGAACCAGTGCAGACCCAAAGAACAGAGGACGAGCGTTAGGCAGACAAACCCCAGGGCCCCAGGGCCACAGGTTAGTGCTTTCCTGGAGGTCTTTAGCTCCCCTGTATAATAAACCATTCCAGAGAGATTCCCCTTTGCAGTCAATATCATCAGCTCAGCAGTTTGCCAATACAGATCCCTGGGGAGGTGGGGGCTCAAATCCAGGACCAGGGTTAGCCACCCCTAGCATAAAGCAAAACATTACATGTGTTTAAATGGTTGAAGTCAATACAATGGTTAATGAATTGATGTATTTATTGAGGTGGCTGTGACAGAGCAGCTATAGAGACTATTGCACTCCTTCACAGCAGCATCTCTGTTGCTTATATTAAGTTATACTAAGGTATGCTGAGCTGACGATATTGAGGTTTTTACTAAAGAAAAAACAGATAACATGCCACAGGTTAACAACCAGTCCAGTCAAACCCTAAGAGAGATCAGGATAAATGAGGAGGAGGTAGTAAAGGGACTAGCAGAATTAAAAACAAACAAATCACCTGGGCCAGATGGTATATTTCCAACAGTACGTAAAGAAATTATGGAAATGATTGTATTAATTATTTCTAAATAGCACTGGTTTCACTGTTTGTGAATGTTTTGATGGTTTTTTTATTTGTCAAATGCATTGACCGTTATTGTTCTTTTAAATGCATCAGATTGTTTTGATAGTTTTTTTTTGTTTGTTGTTTTTTACATTTCAGTTATTTTGACAATTTTTTCACCATTGCATAAATTAAATAGTCTAAAATGTGCTTTTTATTATTTTGTCTTGCTTTTCAAAGACAAAATCAATTACAAAACTACAATTAAAAAATATATATTTAAGACTGAACATTAAACACTGTGCCAACAAAGCACAATAAATAAAATAAAATAAAATAGATACATTTATATCTGGCCATCTTTGAGCCCCCCTTCTTGAATAGCCTACTGTGAAAGCCGGACACAAATAACGGGGAGAGAGAGAGGGAGAGTCTCCGGTTTCGGTTGTGTCCGGGCTTTATTGAGTTCAGGTATGTCAAAAAAGGGCGGAGATACAAAACAAAAACAAAATCAAAAGCAAAAGCAAAAGCAAAAAGTGTCCACAATCGGGGTGCTCCGGGCAGACAGGGGTAATAGACTCAGTCCACCTTCTTGTCGGTTAGCTGCTTCCGTCGGGGAGGGAGAGGGATTAAATAAACAGGGCACAGCCCACTTTATAGCGAGACACTCCTTTTCAATGGTGCTATATTTACGCTCCTGGGCGATAATTGTTTGCTTAGATAGAGGACGGGGTGTTCCTGACCCCCAACACTCTGGGACAGGACCGCGCCCACTCCAACTTCTGAGGCGTCGGTCTGTAGAATGAAAGGGAGAGAGAAGTCAAGGCATTTAAAAAAAGGGTGTTGGCAGAGGCGGTCCTTAATCGCCTGGAAAGCCACCTGGCACTGCTCCGTCCACTGGACCGTATCTGGAGCACCTTTTCGCGTCAGTTCGGTCAGGGGGTAAGCCAGGGTGGCAAAGTCCGGCAGAAACTGGCGATAATACCCGGAAAACCCCCAAAACTGCCGAACTTCCTTTTTGGACTTAGGAGGCGGACAGGAGGCAATAGCGGTCACTTTGTCAATGACTGGCCGTACCTGCCCCCCTCCTAAGAGGTACCCCAGATACTTGGTCTCCCTCCTCCCAACTGTTCACTTGCCCGGGTTTTCCGTGAGCAGCGCCCAGCCGATCCAGCAACTCATCCACACGGGGCATCGGATAGGCATCAAACCTAGACACTGCATTGAGCTCCCTATAATCAACGCAGAATCTAGTGCTGCCGTCAGGCTTTGGCACCAAGACTATAGGGCTACACCATTCCGATTGTGACTTTTCAATGACTCCCAGCTCCAACATCTTCTGCACCTCTTCATTGACAGCCTACTTTTTGTAATAAGGGGTGCGATAGGGTTTGACACGCACGCAGGTGTCCAGTGCCGTGTGGATGTGGTGTTCAATGAGAGGTGTGAGCCCGGGTCGGTGAGAAAAGACATGCTGGAAGTGGCACAATAAAGAGCGAACCTGCTGTTTCTGGGCGTTTGTTAAATGGGCGTTTGTTAAATTGAGTTCAGTGCGAACCTCAGAAACAGCGGCTTCAGACTCTTTGTTGTGGGGGGAACTAGAAGCACCCAATGCTTCCTCCTCTCGCCACTTCTTCAGCATGTTCAGATGATAGATCTGCTTTTCCCACCGACGATCCGGGCGACACACCTCATAATCAACATCCCCTAAGCGGCGTGTGACCACAAAGGGTTCCTACCACTTAGCCAGCAGTTTAGATGTTGAATTTGGGAATAACACCAGTACCTTGTCCTTGGGTGAACGATCGTAACCGGGCTCTCCTGTTGTACATGCGCTGTTGTCGCTCCTGGGCCTGTAAGAGATGCGACTGTGCAAGTTTCCCCAGTGCCGATAGCCGATCTCTCAGGTGCAGGATGTGCTGTACCATAGAGGTCTGGGAGGGGGCGGTCGCCTCCCAGTCCTCCTTTATTAAGTCGAGGATGCCCCTCAGCCGCCTCCCGTACAGCAGCTCGAAGGGAGAGAAGCCGGTGGACATCTGGGGCACCTCGCGTACAGCGAACAGCAGGGGTGGCAATAACTTGTCCCAGTCCCGAGCGTCTGTGCTCACAAACTTACAGATCATGTTCTTTAGGGTTTTATTAAAGCGCTCCACTAGGGCGTCTGTCTGGGGATGATAGATTGAGGTCCTGATGGACTTTATCCCCAGCAGCCTACAGAGGTCTCGCATCACGCTTGACATGAATGGAGAGCCCTGATCTGTCAGGATTTCCTTTGGGATCCCCACCCGAGTGAAGACCTTAAACAGCTCCTCGGCGATCCTAGTCGCTGACATTGTCCGTAGATGAATTGCCTCCAGGTACCGAGTGGCATAGTCTACTATGACCAGCACAAATTGATACCCCGGGGAGCTTTTCTCCAACGGACCAATCAAATCCATCCCAATGCGCTCAAATGTTATCTCCATGAGAGGCAGCGGTACCAGCGGAGCCCGCGGTACTGCACTGGCATTGGTCTTCTGGCACTCCGGACAGGCAGCACACCATCTTTCTACCACCTTTTTGATGCCTGGCCAGAAGAATCGGTCCATTATCCGGCTTAAGGTCTTGTCACGACCCAGGTGACCTGCCCCAGCCAAATCAGATGAGAGCCTATGATCCTTAATATTAGATAGATAGTTTTCACTAGCGAGCACCCGGCCGGGCGATGTCCAGGCTGCCCGCAACGCCGGCACATCACCGTGGTTTTTCCAGGGGACCGCACACTGCCGGGAGAGAGAGAAAAAGAAGGAGCTAAGGAGACAGATTTGTTTTTGGGACGGGCAAGGCAAGAAGGGGAAGTGGGTTGGGGAGAAACATGTTTAGGTGTGGTGTTTGGCAACGTGCTGGTATCCAGGACAGTCGGGGTCTTGGGAACGGAAGGGAGGGTGCCTGCCATCGGGCATCAGAAGGTGGCATCGTCCCAGGCAATGATGGTTCTGTGCCAGCCTGGAGGCCTCCTCCAGGTCTTCGGGTTGGACGTGAGGACGTGGGAGATGGCAGATGAACTGCTCCAAGGCCACCAGGTCGGCAACTTCCGTGGCGGAGTGCTCCTCCGGCTTGAGCCAGCGGTGGCAGGCGCCGGAAGCCAGGTTCAAACCGGAGGCTTCTGAGCTTTCAGCGCTGGCCGTCTGACGGATGGATGGAGGCGTGTGTTCAAATCCCACTTCTAAAACACTGATTTATAACATCACCAATGCTAGGAATTACAAAAGTGTTCTTTTCACACTTGTGTGTAATGCATTTTGCAGCCATATTACATAAACATGAGCAAATGCCTGGCAGATAGATTGCTTTTGCTGGCCGGTTAGCTCAGTTGGTTACAGCGTGGTACTAATAACGCCAAGATCTTGGGGTCGATCCCCACATCAGCCAATGCCAATCCAAGGTGCTCGTTCGTCCAGTAAGAGTCATGTTTTTTGCAAGTTATAGATGAAACTCCCTGAAGGCAAGCGTAGTAGTGCACTTAAGTAGTGGTAGGATCCACAAGACTTCATCAAGCCGTGTCAAAGTCGCCCATCTACATGCACACGGGAAAATGTCCTTTCTCTGCTTTGCTTTTCTCAGAACACTTCATTTGCATTCTGTCCTCTGATTGTTTCAACTCGTGGGCTCCTGCCAAATCCTAATTACACAGACTTGGAGAGGGAATCAAAGCCAATGGCTTCAAGAATCAACGCAAGTTTCATGAATGGCACATCTAAGCCATGTTGCCAACCAGACATTTAGCTGTTGGTCACCTCGACTCGGTTTCATAAGTGTTGAAAGTCACGGAATCCAGCAATTCTGGCATATCGATCTTTACAGTTAGGAAGCCTAAGCGGTTGTGAATCACTGTCTCCATTTTTGGTGCAAATGAAAGTGACAGCAGGTGCACCGGAGAGAGGCAACAGCAAGACAACCCCAAAAAGGGAATGGTTTTGCAGGTGGTGGCCACAGACGATTGCTCTCTCCTTATCCTTCCCGACTGATTCTTCTCTAGTTTTGCCTTTTGCTAGTGTCCTTGTCACTACTGGTATTATGAGGCGCTCCCTGCAGCCCATTCAGGTTGCACAGGTAGTCCAGCTCCTCCAGTATGGCACATCCATACGTGGCGCTTGAAGAAAGTTTGCTGTGTCTCACAGTACAGTCTCAAAAGCATGAAGGTGGGAGAGTTACGAATTTTGCAATGTACGGTGAAGATTTTGAGGTTTCCTAGACTTCGATCACGGAGATCCGATGTGTGGTTTAAGTGTCCCCGCAGTTTTCTTGAGCACTATATAATCTCCCGGTGGACACGTACATCCTGTCAGAATGGCCGAGTGGTCTAAGGCGCCAGAATCAAGGTGTTGTTCCCTCGAAGAGTGTAGAAGGGTTTTCTGGTCTCCTGATGGAGCCGTGGGTTCAAATCCCACTTCTGACAGATTGATTTATAGCATCAGCAATGCTAGGAATTGCAAAAGTGTTCTTTTCACACTTGTGTGTAATACATTTTGCAGGTATATTACATAAACATGAGCAAATGCTTGGCAGAAAGATTGCTTTTGCTGGCTGGTTAGCTCAGTTGGTTAGAGCATGGCGTTAATAATTACAAGGTCTTGGTTTCGATCCTCACATCGACCAAGGCCAATCCAAGGTGCTTGTCTGCCTAGTACGAGTCCTATTTTTTGAAAGTTATAGACGACACTCCCTTAAGGCAAGCGTAGTAGTGCACTTAAGCAGTGGTAGGATCCACAAGACGTCATCAAGCCGTGTCAAAGTCGGCCATCTACATGCACACGGGAAAATGTCCTTTCTCTGCTTTGCTTTTCTCAGAACACTTCATTTGCATTCTGTCCTCTGATTGTTTCAACTCGTGGGCTCCTACCAATTCCTTATTACACAGACTTGGAGAGGGAAGCAAAGCCAGTGGCTTCAAGAATCAACGCAAGTTTCATGAATGGCACATCTAAGCCATGTTGCCAACCAGACATTTAGCTGTTGGTCACCTCGACTCGGTTTCATAAGTGTTGAAAGTCACGGAATCCTGCAATTCTGTGGCCTCATTCTCAAGGCTATCTTCTATAATACACCACTCAAAAAAATAGGAGAACAAGTAATCATCACAGCATAACACCAAGTCAGATACACTTCAGGCATATCAATCTTTACAGTTAGGAAGCCTAAGCGGTTGTGAATCACTGTCTCCATTTTTGGTGCAAATGAAAGTGACAGCAGGTGCACCGGAGAGAGGCAACAGCAAGACAACCCCAAAAAGGGAATGGTTTTGCAGGTGGTGGCCACAGACGATTGCTCTCTCCTTATCCTTCCCGACTGATTCTTCTCTAGTTTTGCCTTTTGCTAGTGTCCTTGTCACTACTGGTATTATGAGGTGCTCCCTGCAGCCCATTCAGGTTGCACAGATAGTCCAGCTCCTCCAGTATGGCACATCCATACGTGCCGTCTGACGATTGCTCTCTCCTTATCCTTCCTGTCTGATTCTTCTCTCGTTTTGCCTTTTGCTAGTGTCCTTGTCACTACTGGTAATATGAGGCGCTCCATGCAGCCCATTCAGGTTGCACAGGTAGTCCAGCTCCTCCAGTATGGCACATCCATACGTGCCGTCTGACGATTGCTCTCTCCTTATCCTTCCCGACTGATTCTTCTCTAGTTTTGCCTTTTGCTAGTGTCCTTGTCACTACTGGTATTATGAGGCGCTCCCTGCAGCCCATTCAGGTTGCACAGGTAGTCCAGCTCCTCCAGTATGGCACATCCATACGTGGCGCTTGAAGAAAGTTTGCTGTGTCTCCCAGTACAGTCTCAAAAGCATGAAGGTGGGAGAGTTACGAATTTTGCAATGTACGGTGAAGATTTTGAGGTTTCCTAGACTTCGATCACGGAGATCCGATGTGTGATTTAAGTGTCCCCGCAGTTTTCTTGAGCACTATATAATCTCCCGGTGGACACGTACATCCTGTCAGAATGGCCGAGTGGTCTAAGGCGCCAGAATCAAGGTGTTGTTCCCTCGAAGAGTGTAGAAGGGTTTTCTGGTCTCCTGATGGAGCCGTGGGTTCAAATCCCACTTCTGACAGATTGATTTATAGCATCAGCAATGCTAGGAATTGCAAAAGTGTTCTTTTCACACTTGTGTGTAATGCATTCTGCAGCCATTTTACATAAACATGAGCAAATGCCTGGCAGAGAGATTGCTTTTGCTGGCTGGTTAGCTCAGTTGGTTAGAGCATGGTGTTAATAACTACAAGGTCTTGGGATCTATCCTCACATCGACCAAGGCCAATCCAAGGTGCTCGTCTGTCTAGTACGAGTCCTATTTTTTGAAAGTTATAGACGACACTCCCTGAAGGCAAGCGTAGTAGTGCACTTAAGCAGTGGTAGGATCCACAAGACTTCATCAAGCCGTGTCAAAGTCGGCCATCTACATGCACACGGGAAAATGTCCTTTCTCTGCTTTGCTTTTCTCAGAACACTTCATTTGCATTCAGGCATATCAATCTTTACAGTTAGGAAGCCTAAGCGGTTGTGAATCAATGTCTCCATTTTTGGTGCAAATGAAAGTGACAGCAGGTGCACCGGAGAGAGGCAACAGCAAGACAACCCCAAAAAGGGAATGGTTTTGCAGGTGGTGGCCACAGACGATTGCTCTCTCCTTATCCTTCCCGACTGATTCTTCTCTAGTTTTGCCATTTGCTAGTGTCCTTGTCACTACTGGTATTATGAGGCGCTCCCTGCAGCCCATTCAGGTTGCACAGGTAGTCCAGCTCCTCCAGTATGGCACATCCATACGTGGCGCTTGAAGAAAGTTTGCTGTGTCTCCCAGTACAGTCTCAAAAGCATGAAGGGGGGAGAGTTACGAATTTTGCAATGTACGGTGAAGATTTTGAGGTTTCCTAGACTTCGATCACGGAGATCCGATGTGTGATTTAAGTGTCCCCGCAGTTTTCTTGAGCACTATATAATCTCCCGGTGGACACGTACATCCTGTCAGAATGGCCGAGTGGTCTAAGGCGCCAGACTCAAGGTGTTGTTCCCTTGAAGAGTGTAGAAGGGTTTTCTGGTCTCCTGATGGAGGCGTGGGTTCAAATCCCACTTCTGACAGATTGATTTATAGCATCACCAATGCTAGGAATTGCAACAGTGTTCTTTTCACACTTGTGTGTAATGCATTTTGCAGCCATTTTACATAAACATGAGCAAATGTCTGGAAGAAAGATTGCTTTTGCTGGCTGGTTCGCTCAGTTGGTTAGAGCATGGCGTTAATAATTAGAAGGTGTTGGGTTCGATCCTCACATCGACCAAGGCCAATCCAAGGTGCTCGTCTGTCTAGTACGAGTCCTATTTTTTGAAAGTTATAGACGACACTCCCTGAAGGCAAGCGTAGTAGTGCACTTATGCAGTGGTAGGATCCACAAGACTTCATCAAGCCGTGTCAAAGTCGGCCATCTACATGCACACGGGAAAATGTCCTTTCTCTGCTTTGCTTTTCTCAGAACACTTCATTTGCATTCTGTCCTCTGATTGTTTCAACTCGTGGGCTCCTGCCAATTCTTAATTACACAGACTTGGAGAGGGAAGCAAAGCCAATGGCTTCAATAATCAACGCAAGTTTCATGAATGGCACATCTAAGCCATGTTGCCAACCAAACATTTAGCTTTTCGTCACCTCGACTCGGTTTCATAAGTGTTGAAAGTCACGGAATCCTGCAATTCTGTGGCCTTATTCTCAAGGCTATCTTCTATAATACACCTCTCAAAAAAATAAGGGAACAAGTAATCATCACAGCATAACACCAAGTCAGATACACTTCAGGCATATCAATCTTTACAGTTAGGAAGCCTAAGCGGTTGTGAATCACTGTCTCCACTTTTGGTGCAAATGAAAGTGACAGCAGGTGCACCGGAGAGAGGCAACAGCAAGACAACCCCAAAAAGGGAATGGTTTTGCAGGTGGTGGCCACAGACGATTGCTCTCTCCTTATCCTTCCCGACTGATTCTTCTCTCGTTTTGCCTTTTGCTAGTGTCCTTGTCACTACTGGTAATATGAGGCGCTCCCTGCAGTCCATTCAGATTGCACAGGTAGTCCAGCTCCTCCAGTATGGCACATCCATACGTGCCGTCTGACGATTGCTCTCTCCTTATCCTTCCTGACTGATTCTTCTCTCGTTTTGCCTTTTGCTAGTGTCCTTGTCACTACTGGTAATATGAGGCGCTCCCTGCAGCCCATTCAGGTTGCACAGGTAGTCCAGCTCCTCCAGTATGGCACATCCATACGTGGCGCTTGAAGAAAGTTTGCTGTGTCTCCCAGTACAGTCTCAAAAACATGAAGGTGGGAGAGTTACGAATTTTGCAATGTACGGTGAAGATTTTGAGGTTTCCTAGACTTCGATCACGGAGATCCGATGTGTGATTTAAGTGTCCCCGCAGTTTTCTTGAGCACTATTTAATCTCCCGGTGGACATGTACATCCTGTCAGAATGGCCGAGTGGTCTAAGGCGCCAGACTCAAGGTGTTGTTCCCTCGAAGAGTGTAGAAGGGTCTTCTGGTCTCCTGATGGAGGCGTGGGTTCAAATCCCACTTCTGACAGATTGATTTATAGCATCAGCAATGCTAGGAATTGCAACAGTGTTCTTTTCACACTTGTGTGTAATGCATTTTGCAGCCATTTTACATAAACATGAGCAAATATCTGGCAGAAAGATTGCTTTTGCTGGCTGGTTAGCTAAGTTGGTTAGAGCATGGCGTTAATAACTACAAGCTCTTGGGTTCGATCCTCACATTGACCAAGGCCAATCCAAGGTGCTCGTCTGTCTAGTACGAGTCCTATTTTTTGAAAGTTGTAGACGACACTCCCTGAAGGCAAGCGTAGTAGTGCACTTAAGCAGTGGTAGGATCCACAAGACTTCATCAAGCCGTGTCAAAGTCGGCCATCTACATGCACACGGGAAAATGTCCTTTCTCTGCTTTGCTTTTCTCAGAACACTTCATTTGCATTCAGGCATATCAATCTTTACAGTTAGGAAGCCTAAGCGGTTGTGAATCAATGTCTCCATTTTTGGTGCAAATGAAAGTGACAGCAGGTGCACCGGAGAGAGGCAACAGCAAGACAACCCCAAAAAGGGAATGGTTTTGCAGGTGGTGGCCACAGACGATTGCTCTCTCCTTATCCTTCCCGACTGATTCTTCTCTAGTTTTGCCATTTGCTAGTGTCCTTGTCACTACTGGTATTATGAGGCGCTCCCTGCAGCCCATTCAGGTTGCACAGGTAGTCCAGCTCCTCCAGTATGGCACATCCATACGTGCCGTCTGACGATTGCTCTCTCCTTATCCTTCCTGACTGATTCTTCTCTCGTTTTGCCTTTTGCTAGTGTCCTTGTCACTACTGGTAATATGAGGCGCTCCCTGCAGCCCATTCAGGTTGCACAGGTAGTCCAGCTCCTCCAGTATGGCACATCCATACGTGGCGCTTGAAGAAAGTTTG